>NC_081182.1:89122860-89175360 GCF_029867415.1 Vicia villosa
CAGTAATCGAAATTCTCTCCATCGAACATTGGTGGTGGTCTGCCACTGATTTTGTCTCCCTGACTTGGTAGTCCCCGGAGTAGGTATTGTTTATTTCGAACTGGGTGAATAATTACTTGTGTTCTTTAAATTTTTTGCACTGCATTTTTATATACCTTGTCATTGTGTGCTCTTTAGAGATCATTGTCTCGATACCCTTTAGGACATCTGAGATCTAAACACCAGAATTTCAAAAAAGCATATTATAAAAAAACAGCATTTGTCATCTTTAGTTTTGATTATATTTTGAATGACCTGCAATGCAAAATATGGTTCTACAAATTTATCGATGATAAAAGGTAATTAACTGAAGTAGAAAATGATTGAAGATTTAAGGTTTTCAATTTTAGATTTTGTAAAGAGGAAGCATGTTGAGGATTGCACGTTCTGTCATCTTAATAAGAAGATTAATTAAATTTTATGTCAAAAATTAAATATATTAAATAATAGTATAAAATAATTTTTAATTTTTATATGTGATATGGCAAATGTGTTTTATGTGACGCCATAATGACATTGATCTATATCAAATAAAGTTGTCAACTAATCAAATCTAATAAAAAAACAAAAAAAATACTCAAGTTTAATTCAATAAAAAGATTAAAAAAAAAAAGACTGAAATTTGTAATAATAAACTAAAATACTAAAAAAAGTCCAAAGCCCATTTAAATTTACTCTTTCTCTAAATTAAACTCTTTTATTTACAATTTAACTTTATTTTCATACTTTTGTTTACTCTTTTATGTGACAATACACAATATAAAACACCCATTTTTCATTTGCCTCTCTATTCTCTCATTCCATTCATCTCTCTTGATTCTTTCTTAAGAAGTCCTCTAGTTGCAGCTATGGAGTATATTAGAATTTATATCTCCTGATAAAAACCATTTCTTATCACTTTACTTTTAAATTTCAATCCGAATAATATAAGTTAGCTTGTCTCAAACGATTTTTACTAGTGGTGTGAAAAATGATCCAACTTGTATATATAGGAATGGGAAGCTTGTGGCACAAGCAACTGATCAACTAACTAACTAACTATAGGAAATCTAGCAAAATCTCCAACTAACTTAATCGTGTGTTGTAAATAATAGTTGTAGCAAGTGGTATGTACTAAGTTCTAGTATTTTATATGTAATACAATTTGCTATGCCATTGATAAAAGAGTTGTAGAGTTAGGACAACACAGAAATAACACAGGAATTTATTCTGCCACTTATGATAGTTGCAGCATTGAGAAATAAGAAAGTAAAAATGTAGAGTTAATTGTTATATCCAACACCTTCATTCACCAGTATCACTACATTAATCATCATTCTCTTGGTTGCTGAAAATTTACAACTCAATTCAACATAACTAATAACAAACCAAATAATTATAATAGTATCAAGTTGGTACTGATGCAAAATACTTGCATTCTCTCCAGCTTCTGTATTATTGACATTTTACATTTTTTCAACAAAATGTCACCTATACATACTCACTATATCTATAAAATCAAAAAAAGTATAATAATCTTTAATCCATAATTTAGTCTAGGCATATGCATATAGGATCCAATGTAAGAGTTAACATTAGATTCACACCACCATATATCTGATAATGCTCCGTGTACAATTGCGGTTGATGTTACTCTTCAACACAATATTGTTCCAATTGCACTATTGGGGAATCCTTCACAAGTGAATTAACCCATGATTCCTGCCTTAATAATACATCTTGATCATCATCATTTTGCGCAACCATTGTTGAATTGCTTAGTTGGTCTCGAAAGCTGAAAGAATACGACTTTTTCATCTTATTCAGTTCATCACCGCGGATGGACCAGTCTAATTTTCCATCAGGGGAGCCCCAACCAGACAAGTTAGTATATGGCTCCATAGCAACCGAGGTAGCAGGGGGAAGTTCTGTACTAAAGCTGACCATGCTGCTGCGCTCAATAAAGCTCTGGCTCCGCTTCGACAGGGCATCATTTTTTGAATTCATAAACGGATCAACGTTGATCTGTGGTGATCCAATCACATTTGAAGTGGTAAGATCAGAAGAAAAACTCCAAAGTTGCTGAGTAACATTCGGATGCACCTGAGTTGATGTTGGAGATTGTATCTGAGAACCGACAATGTCATCAAAGTTAGCAGGATTCACACCTGCTAGTCTATTTGAAGGGAATGAAAGACCTGTCATCTCTTCAATCATTAGCTTCTGCAAAAGGCGATTTTCAAGTTCGAGAAATTCAGTTTCATCTCTAGCATTCAATCCAGTTTTCAATCTGCTTCTCGGCATCTGAAGAGTAGGAACTGCAGCATAAGATTGAGTTGGCCACATCGTGCCACCGGCAGGAGAAGTCGGTGCAGTTGGAGTCAAAGGCGGTGTCGACATGGATTTTGTCGAACTGCACGGAGAGCTCAATGAGAAATAATCCATTGAAGAAGCACTTGGTGAATTGGAATAGGATATAGGTGAAGGCAAAGCAGAACCAGTAGAAGCATACAATGGGCGAAGCTCCTCCGGTTTGTGCGCGAAAAAGCAGACTCTTCGGGTGCATTCAGTCTCATCTTTACAAAGCCTTGTTCTGTATTGAGCAGGATGAAGCCAGCACTCAAAAATACCATGTGCATATTCACAAGCATCCTCTTTACTGCATGATCCCTTCCGAAACTCAGGACAAGGGACACAGGTGTATTGATATATCATTGGATCACGGCGCCTTGCGTTTTCCCCTGGATGAACAAAGGGACACTCAGTCCAATCATGAGAATAAGCCCTTGAACAAGTCTTCACTTTGAATATATACATCCTAAATTCATCTGTACTATATATCCCATTGTTTATGTCGGGTAGGGGTAGATCAATCGGATAATCTTTCTTCTCAATTCGAGGTGTACCATTATCTTGTTGCTGCTTCTCCATTTGGAAACCTACTTCCTTAAGGAAATCATTGTATTCATCAATATCATCCCACATCCTAAATTCATCTAGTATGGCTAGTAGTAACCTCTTCTTTGAACCTGAGATACTACTAGACATCATGAGAATCAAGTCAATGCACCGGTTACCGTTCGCATCAACAGAATTAACATCTGCAGATGCATCAAGCAAAAGCTTGATAACCTCAGCAGAAGCAGCAGAACAACCAGAAACCGCACAATGAAGAGCAGTAGCCCTATCCGAGCCGCACTTTTGGTTAACATCAACACGTCCGGTTTCAAGAATATATGACAGTACACCCTTGCTTCCAAATAAAGAAGCAATCATAAGTGGTGTTCTCTCTTCATATCCCATTTCCTTTGAGCCAATCCTCCTCCCATACCACAACCCTACTTCGTCGACATCATGATTGTCATTTTCAACAGCCTCTTTGAAAGCTATTACATCATCTGTGGCTGAAAACACAAGCAAATCAGAAACCATATAATGCATTTCTTCTTGTCTTCCATAGTCTTGAGAGGGTGTTCTATTTGATATGCTGCACATGACTTTATTTTATTTATCAAAGTTTATTTATCTTCCTCTCTATTTCTATACAGAATCTGCAAAATGTTAAATATGTATGATACTTGAGCAGAGAGATTTTTACATATTTAAAGCATAGAAAACTTAGTTGAAAAGATTTTTAGTTTAAACCACAAACAACAGAAAGGAATGAGAAAGAGAAATAAAAGAGAGAGGGATTCTACAAAATTTGTTAGAAAATAATCCTTCCTCGGCAAATTTGCAACAAATATTGGTTAAACTTTGAAGGTTTAAAATCTTAGTTTATATTGCAAAACAATGATTCTAAAAATAACCACAAAGCTTAGTAACAGAAACAAGAAAGAAAAAACGGGAAACTGTTACACATCCTTGTTAATCAAATTGCACTAACAGCCTGTTCTTGTTACAGACTGAAAGAGAAAGCATATATTAAGTAATGAATAATAAATTTTTGTTTGTAAGCCTAAAGCTAACTATAGTAGCATGGTCCTTGGACCAACCTTAAAGTTTTCAAATTTAATATTCGACAGTGTCTTGATTATGATTACTTGAACATATGGAAAGAAAAAAATTGGGGTTTGTATAATATCAACTTTTTATATTTTGGTGACAAATTAGTAGTATTAATTAAAAATATATTTCAAAATTATTAATAAATATGTATAGCAATTTAAAGTAGTGACAAATTAGTAGTAATAATTAAAAATATATTTCAAAATTATTAATAAATATGTATAGCAATTTAAAGTAGTGACAAATTAGTAGCATTAATTAAAAATATATTTCAAAATTATTAATAAATATGTCTAGCAATTTAAAGTAGTATTCATATTTATGGACAACTTTTCCCTCTCTAAAATAGTAACATATGTAGGGAAAGAATGAGTACAATAAAAATCAATGTTGGGCTATGAAAGTGATTTTAAGTGAAACAATTTATTCGACTACCTATCTGTAAATGGTGGTACCTTTTTATTCTATTAAAAATGTCGAAACTATTGTACATTATTTATTATTTACTTGCAAGTTATGTCTATTTCACATGTGTTATGTTTATTTTTTAATATATCTACAAGATTTTTTTGAAGTTATTGGGTGGACTTTTTATGTTCCATACAAAATATGGTTATTCAATAGAAAATATGTGAAATATGTGGTGAAAAAAAGAAATTTGTCTACAATTGCTTCAGTCTTTTTACAAGTTCACATCTGATGGTAGGAGAAATTAAAAGTATGGATCGAGATGAATTTTCAAAATGGTTGAGTTCATTCATGATAGTTGGTCTTTTTCTTCTACTTGGCAACATAATCACATTGTTTTTTCTTTTTTTTTTTTTGGAAATAAAAGATTATATATAACCAAAAAAACCGTTGATACAAGCGACCCTAAGGGTCCAGCATATGGGGACAAACCCAATCAGCTTACATCAATAAGAAAGCTAGCTTTTCTCTAAGTTTAGGAATAGCCCAAATTCTATTCACTATATTCTTTATAATTTGACTCACTATATGACTATCCACACTATTTTTTTCTATACACTTTGCAATTTCTATTATGCCAGACACTATAAACCGTTTCTGCCAAGGCCACATGCAGAAACTTCCTCCTCCAGTTTTTGCTCTTACAAAGTCTGATAGCCCAACTCTTAATCTGTGTCAAGCCACACTCCTGTTGCTTTATGTGCAACCAGTCCAGAACTCCCCTCCATGTACCATTTGTTCCATCACATTCAAAAAACAAATGCTGCATAGTTTCGTTCTCTGCACAGGATTCACATTTGACATCCTTTATCATTCTAAACCTAACTAACCTGTCTTTAGTGGCAAGTCTGCCGTGACAGGCCAGCCACATAATTATCTTCGCACGAGGTCTTGCATAGTTCCCCATGATCAAACCCTTCCAATCAACATCATTCGATTGAGCCAGAAAGTGCAAATAAAACTCCTTCATTTTGTATTCCTTCCTCTGTCCCAAAGATTTCCAGCAATCCAGCCTTTTCACATGTTCCCTAATTTGTAATATCTCCTTCATAATCCAAGAGAAAGAGTCTTTGACATGGACATCCATGATACTTACTTCTTTGATATAGTAAGTATGAACCCATCTCACCCACATACTATCCTCTTTCTTGCATAGATTCCACAAAAGTCTCACCATGCACGCCTTGTTCCAAGCTTCCATATTAATAATGCTTAAACCTCCTTTTTGCTGAGGAGTACAGACTTTACTACAAGCAACTGGGGATTTGCTAGTCTTTACTTCTTTACCTGTCCAAAAGAAAGTACGGCACGTAAATTCAACTTTTTTTATAACACATTTAGGCAGTGGAATACACTGCATCTAGTAATTAGCAATCCCAAATATGGTACTCTGAATAAGCTGCAATCTGCCAGCATAACTCAGAAGGTGGGAACTCCAATGCCTCATTCTACCTCCAATTTTTTCACTCAATTCAAGGCAATGCTGATAGCTAAGCTTCCTACTTATCAATGGTATGCCCAGGTACCTAAAAGGCAACTGCCCCCTGCTGAAACCAGTCACATCCTCGATACTTTTCTGCTCATCACTTGTCATACCACCATAGAAAGCTCTGCACTTGACTGGATTTACACTTAACCCTGTGGCTTTAGAGAAACTATTGAATTTCTTCATCATCTGCTGAATAGACTTAGCATCTCCTCTAGAAAACAACAGCAAGTCATCTGCAAAACTTAGATCAATCAGCTTAACTTTCTCACACTTACTATGGAACTTAAACTCAGGACAAGTTTTTAATTCTTCCATTTTCCTGTGTACATACTCCATAACAATCACAAAAAGTAATGGGGATATTGGATCCCCTTGCCTCAGACCTTTAGCAGCCTTCATTTTTCTGGTTCTATACCCATTGATACTGAATTGATAGGTAACAGTTGTGACAGCCTTCATGATCCATCCTATAAATCTTCTAGGGAACCCAATCTCAGCTAAAACTTGTTGCAGGGCCTGCCACTCAACAGAATCATAGGCTTTCTTAATATCCATCTGCAACATGCAACGAGGCACTCCACCTTTCCTACTGTATCCTCTGATGAGTTCATAGGCTACTAACACATGATCATGAATCTTATGCCCTGGTATGAGAGCAGCCTGGTTCCTGCTTATTACAGTGGTCAGCACTTTGCTAATTCTCCCATCCATAATCTTTGATATAATTTTGTAAGTAGTAGTGCAACATGAGATAGGCCTAAAGTCTTTAAGCTTGCAGGCCTGATCATGTTTAGGAATCAATGTCACTAATGTTGTGTTTATTCTAGGATCAAGCTCTTCTTTCTCAAAAAATATGTTGATAGTCCTCATGATATCCTCCTTCACTATGTGCCATGAGTTTATGAAAAATTTGGCTCCAAACCCATCAGTTCCAGGTGCCTTAAGATCTCCCAGACTCTTAAGGGCTAATTCCACCTCTTTTTCAGTTACAGGGCTAATGAGCATACTTCTTTGTTCTCTTTCCAGTTGTTTACCAGCTCACATTGCTCGGATATCAATTCCTTCCAGCCCTCTGTCAGCTGTTCCCATCATATTTCCATAGAAATCCAAGACTTCCTTCTCACTATCTACCTGCTCAAACAACTCAGTGCCATCCTCTTTGCAAAGTTTGCTAACTGTCTTCTGTTTATTCTAACTCTTTAAGGAAGCATGGAAGAAGGCATTGTTTCCATCATCAAGTCTAATCCACTCAATCTTAGCCTTTTGTCTTAAAATCTTCTCCTCAGTAGTATTAAGCTTGATAAGTTCCTCATTACACATTTTCTCTTTGATAATCAACTGCTGATTCATCTTGTCATTTCTCAAAGCTACTTGGGCTATTGTGAGGTTCTCTCTACATTTATCAATCTGCCTTTTGATACCAACCAGAGGTTTACTCATTTTTTTGATCACATGTTGCACTCTCATAAGTTTGTTCCACAGCTGATTCTGTGGCAGGCCTTTTATTTGTCTCTTCCAGCTTTGTTTGATAGCCTCCTGATAACCCTCACACTCAATAACAACATTTATAAATTTGAAATACTTCTTCTATTTCATCCTCACCTCATCACTCTTTATACAAATCAAGGCATGATCTGAGACTCATGCCTCCATGATATAGACAGTCTTGTCCTAGTTCTGTTGTATCCAATCCATGTTCCCTAGCACCCTATCAATACATGAGTAGATTGGATCAATGGAATGCTTATTGAACCAAATGAACTTTGCTCCCTAGCTATCAATTTCAAACAGTCCACTTTCATCCATCATGTCCCTAAGGTCACAAAATTCAGCTTCCTTTACCTCTTTACCACCTATTCTGTCATTCACACCCAACACATTATTGAAATCCCCAAGGATGCTCCAAGGCCCTGTCTGATTTGCACCAATCTTGCCAATGTCTTTCCATAGTTTCCTCCTATTGTCAAGTTTATTAGAGGCATACACAGCTGTAAGCCAATACAGAAACTCACCCTTAGTGTTGTATATCCTACAATGCACCATTTGATCAGTCATGGTTATCTCCTTCACCTGAATATTCTTAGGATCCCATATAACCCATATTCTACCATTATCATGTTTACTATAGTTGTCAATGACTTGCCACTTATTACCAAGTCCATGTCTACACTCCTCGGCTTTATTCTTTTTTACTCTAGTCTCTAGCAGAATAGCAATATCAGGCTGCAAATTAAAGAGACGGGAGCTAATCTCTCTTAACTTTGCTACCTTATTTAACCCCCTTATATTCCAAGAAACAATCATTTATCAATAAGAGGGTTCACCTTGGGGCTATTCCAATCTCCCAATGTGCTAAATCCATTTTGGCTAAAAATATGCTTAAGACTATCATCAATAATAGGTGCCTTACCTCTATTGCGGCTCCCTCGATTCACTGAATTCCACGTGCTCTCATCATCCTTCTGGCTCTTTGGCTCTTCTATAATGTTATCCACAGACCTTGGCTCTGGAACTGGGTGCTGAATGATCTCATCAGTTTTGCTTGCTTCCCCTTCATGTCCCTTGATTTCATTCTTTGGCTTCCACACCTTCATAGTATGCTTTCTCTCTTCATTACATACATGTCCCACTCTCTGACATGTCTCACAGTATTTCGGCCTCCATTCATACTCCACCAGTTGCTTCCTTTTGTCACCTTCATAGTCTTTTATCACAATTTCCTCACACAGTTTTTGAGTAACATCCACTTCCACAAGAATCCGAGCATAAGAGACTCGAAGCTTACTTGCAGTACACTCATCTGTATACAAAGGATTTCCAATGACACTACCAATCTTCCCCAGACTTCGTTCTCCCTACAGATGCAATGGCAGTTGAGGCAATGTTACCCAAACTAGCACAGTCCTAAGCATATCTCTTGCCATTGATAAATCCGGTCTCCATTCCAAAATTACCATAGGTATATTGTGAATCATATACGGTCCTTTCATCATCACCTCCTCTCTCTCCTCATCTGTCTTGAATTTCAGAATGAAATACCCTTCTTCATTGTAGAACATCTCTGGCAATTGCACAAACGACCACATCTTCTTCATATAGTTCTTCACTGCGTGCATACTAAGGTTTCCTCCAATGGCGTACATGATTAGTGCAGTATCCCAATATCGAATTTCAGCTTCCACATCTTCAATTTCAATTTCCACCTCTTTCACACCCTCCACTATCGTCGGTGCTACAAACCGAATCGCTTTCCCGTTTGTAGTTTGACGATTTCCACGGATAACGTCAACCCATAGCTTCGCTTCACTCTTCACAGATCGATCAATTTCAGCCTCCTTTCGCGCATCCAAAGTAGGGTTTTTGATACTCTTAACCGTATCAGCATCACTCTCCTCTCTGTCCTCCACCACACCCTCTCTTAGGTCTTCCGACACCACTGGAACAACCTCTACCGTCGCCTCCGTCGTACCCTCGCCTGATTTTGGTGCCTCTGGTGAACACATTACCTTCTTCGGTGGTCCTCCTCTCTTCCGTGACATCTTTCTTCGATCATTTTTTATAAGAGCAGGGATTATTTTTTTTACTAAGCAATGATAACTCTATTAATAGGAGTACAAACAGTACTCAAACAATACAAAGATACACTAATAGTAGCGTGGACATACTTCACCAGATACAAACATCCTAATTACAAAAGTCTAATGGTGAATGAAACCATTCATACAAATTACACATTGGTTTCTTCTAATTCCAATCTCCAACCACCACCATGAGTGCATTTTTATCTTATGCACAATCTCCTCCAAGTCAGGAACTGCATTGTTAAAGATAATGTCATTACGATGATTCCATACACACCTACAAGTAGCTAACCACAGTGCCCCAGCTCTTTTTAATGAACAAAAACCCTGCAAATTAACCAACAGATTTACAAAATGATCTGGGCCCAGAATTTCTTCATTTTCGTCAATCCCCAACCAATTGTGGATCATCTCCCAAACTTTACTAATCATAGTGCAATTTATAAACAAATGATTTGCATCCTCCACCTGCAAGCAACAGAACACGCACAAGCTTTCCAACTCAACTTGAATTATTCCTTTGTCAACCAAGAGTTTCCTCGTTGGCAACCTGTTTTTCAGAAGCCTCCAGCCAAAAATCCTGACTTTAGATGGAACACACGACTTCCAGACCAACCTTATAGCCTCCAAGCTGCTATCACCCCCCATTATCATATCGTAATGACATTATCTTAAAGTCAGGGATTAATTGATATGACCTGATATAGGAAAATGAAAGCCAACTCTTAAAGATTCCTTATAATTCCGAAGTTTGTGATACTCCAAAATTGCACTGGGCAAAAGTTGTTTGGATAGTTGATATTCCACCTTCCAAATCTTTAATTGTTTAGAGATTAATGTATAATAAGATGTCAACTAAGAGTTGCTTTAAGCGAGAGTTTGCTCTATGGTTTTATGTGCTCTTTGTGCAACGATCATTTAGAATCGAGCTATCATCATTTCTTCAATTCCGCTTTTTCAATCAAGATTTGGCTTTGGTTAAGCAAAACAATCAAGGTCAATCTTCACTTTAATTTAATGGAAGATTTATGTACTTTTTGTACTAATGACTAATCACTTCAATCTGCCCTAAATTTAAAAGCGACCTTTATTTTCATTCCTAGTGTAATATGGACGGAAAAGAACTTGGCTATATTCAAAAACCAAGTGACGCCTTTTAATTCAAATGACGGCTCAAGTTAAGTTAGCTAGTAGTAAATCATTTTTAACTTTTAGATTTTCTTTAATGCTATAATTCATCATCCAAAGGCACCTTCTTTCAAAATAGTGATTTGGATCCTCCTAAAGTTAGATTGAATCAAGTGTAATGTAGATGGTTCTTATACCACTAGTTTTTCTTATGCGGGTTGTGGAGGTTTATTTAGTGAAATTCTGTTCTAAAGGGATAAATGTTGGATCCGATGTCTAAGCTAGAAGGTTCAACATCTTAAACCGGAATTCAACAGATAATAGAAAACAAGATGGTCAAACATAAAAAAAATAAAGAACACAAGAAAATTGGTAACCAAGTTCGGTTCAACCTCACTTAGGTCTGCGAAACTTCCAACCCAAGACGAGAAATCCACTTCTTAATAGTATTTATACAATTAGTCTTAAATGAGAAACCCTAGTTCCATGCCTCTTCCTAATACTAACCCCATGTATTTCTATTTATGTTCTCCCTAAATATGAGAACCCCTATCACTTTCTCTCAATCACTAACCCTAGTGGTCAACTCAATAAACAGAATATTAAATGTTGAATTACAACACATGTATCAAACGAAACAATATGCCTTAAGATGTGAATGCAAACGCTAGAGTGGTGCACAAACAAAAGACTCAAAATAGAAACCCCAACATAAAGCTTCTTCAATACTTGCACACTTTCAAACGTTGGATTTGAGTTTCCTTAAATAGAAATGAAAACTATGGGCTTTTCTTCCTTAGGCATAAGATTTGATCACATCCAGAATTAAAAAGGATTATGTTTTGATTTGTTTTTTCAAACAAATATGTGTCATACCCCAAATTTGTCCTACCCTTTTATTTTTATATGGTTTAGACTTCTCTTGTCATATGCATATACTACATTAGGTCATCTAACATAACTCATGCATTCATTATCAATAATCTGACAAGGGATCAAGGGTCATGGAACAGGTTTAGGTTTTCCTTCAAGGCAGGGTCGTATGTTGTCTTCACAAAGGTTCAGGGGTGAATGAAGATATAAGGACAAATCATTTAAAACACTGAATCCTTTCTTTCTAAAACCGTGAACGCTCGTATCAGGTTAAGTTGAACTTAAGACTGGAGAACATCACGAAGAATGGGTGGGTTAGGTTAGACTTTGAGCCTTAAATCCTTTCTTTCTAAAACCGTGAACCAGGCCACATTACAACCCTTAAAAGACCTAATTGAAGCAGGGTTTATTTCGAAAGCATACTACATTCAATTAGCGTAAAACTGACTCCTAGATGTTTGCTTACCATTTGCGTTGATATCGATATGATAAATAATTCAAACACTGAATGTCACAACATCGTTTCAATAAACTTTGATTTCGAAACTAGCATAAACATTGCATTAGGACTATCATCTTTAAAACAATCATCTTTTACTTGTGAATAAAGACTTGACATCAAGGAAGATCAAACAATGAATAACTGCAGAAAAAGTTGATCGATCCCATGAGCCATTCACTTCAAAAGGCTGATCACTCCGAGGGGCAAGTTGTGTGAAGACTCTGTCAATTGAGGCATCCATTCACCGTTGGTCAATCTGGGGCAATCAAGTCGAGGAATCTCTCTTGAGTTCAACCAATATGGGGCAGTTACGTCGAGATTCGACAAATCTCTCCAAGGATCCCTTGGGGCAAATTCCTTCGTAGTTCACGAAGCTTAGGGCACAATCTTCTGAGTTTTATTTTCTCTCCACGATCATAGGAGTTTATTTCTCCTAGAACTTTGGCCTCTCCCCAAGCACATGAGTTTATTTCTCATGAGAGTTGTTCCACTTTCCCAACCTGGTCTCCTTATCTGGATTTCTCATCCCCAACATGGTGAATCGAGAGAATCTCCTCAAGCTCACCATCCCCAAGTAATTCAAGATGTAGGGAAAGTCAGATGAAGTCACTTCCCCCCAACAAAGCTACATTTCAACCCTCAGTGCAGTTTCCAATGATCTTTGGTACTCTAGGGTTTCCAACACCGATTCATATTGGCATCTCAAGACAACAAGCAGCGGACCCCAATGATCATGCTTCTCTATATCACCGAGGCCTTTATTTGGCACTTTGCATATAGAATACATTGCATAAAACATTACATCCTCAAAAGCGTAGCATTTCCATCAAGGTGGAGCATTACGCCATTGAAAAATTCAAACATGCATCAATGCATAAGCCAGTTTGTATGTGCCCGGAAGGTACAAAGTAATATATATCCCCAGAAGAAGTCTCATCTTCTCTCTCCAGTATGGATCAGACAAAATGTCTTTCTTCATCGGAATCGTTGTCTCCGAGGTTATTTCCCGTATGCTGCGTGCAGATTAGAGTGCGAATGAGGGTGGGCATTCAACCCATCTCATTTTTCAATCGTTTGAATAACCATACTTGGTGTGTGGCAATTCGAATAATTGCCGCTCTTGAAGAGTTACACCCCGCCTTTGGCTTGAGGGATTAATGTAATTCTTATGCTTCGCAAGCATCAATATCTCCGTGATTCTTCAGTGATTATTGATGTCTTTTGATCGAGTCTAGTTGTCACTAGTCTCTGTGGTTATTTTCCCTCATGTGGACGACCTTTTCGGATCCAAACCCCGTGTTGTGAATCCTTTTCCTTCCGACGTTCAAATCATTTCAAAACCCAGTTCCCGTCCTAGTAATCACTTCAAAACCCAGTTCCCGTCCTGGTAATCATGTTTCCAAATCCAGTTCCCGTCCTGGTAATCACTTCAAAACCTAGTTCCTGTCTTGGTAATCATCTTTCCAAATCCAGTTCCCGTCCTGGTAATCATTTTCCAAATCCAGTTCCGTCCTGGTAACCCTTTGTTTTCTTTTTCAAAGCCCAATTCCCGCCTTGGCAAACCTTTTTCAAAGCCCAATTCCCGCCTTGGCAAACCTTTTTTTCAAAGCTCAATTCCCGCCTTGGCAAACCCTTTTTAAAGCCCAATTCCCGCCTTGGCAAACCTTTTTTTAAAGCCCAATTCCCGCCTTGGCAAACCTTTTTCAAAGTCCAGTCCTCGCCCTGGCAAATCATTTCCATCATCTTCCGTTCCCGCCTGATGGTGAAGTCAGTTCCCGTCTGACAACCACCATTCATCCATAATTTCTTACCGTAAAACCAATTTCTAATCCCCAGCAAGTCATTATTCTCTTTTTATGGGTCGTAGGTCTGTTGATCTTACCCCTGGTTTCGAGTCATTCACTCCGGATTTGAGTCGTGAGTCCGTCATACTCACCCTGGATTTGAGTCGTGGATCTGTTGATCTCACCCTGGTTTTGAGTCATTTATCCTTGTTTTCAATTTTTGAGTCATAGATCGTTACGAGATCTTATCTTTTCAGTCATTGTTTCATGTAACAACCACTTCCTTTGAGAACCTTGTATTGGCACCTAGGCTACGTTACAAGCTATCACCATTTAACCACATTTACTCACCATAAATTTTTTCCACCAAAAAAAAAAAAACAAAATCCTCTTTCCCCAACAGATATCAAAATAAAAATAAGAATAACACCCATACCATCTTTTCAGGACAAATTCCAGGTCTTGATATTTAATCTTCTTTTACCTAGAATGTTCGAAAGGCTAGTGCCAATCTCACCTTCAAGTTTAAGACGATTAAATAGGGGCAGCTGTCATACCCCAAATTTGTCCTACCCTTTTATTTTAATATGGTTTAGACTTCTCATGTCATATGCATATACTACATTAGGTCATCTAACATAACTCATGCATTCATTAATCAGTAATCTGACAAGGGATCAAGGGTCATGGAACAGGCTAGGGTTTTCCTTCAAGGCAGGGTCGTATGTTGTCTTCACAAAGGTTCAGGGGTGAATGAAGATATAAGGACTTATATGTGGCTAACTAGTCATATGCTTGTGTTCATTAAATGGTCGAGACATGATGCATCCATTAAGGATTGGGGTCTACTTATCATATGGGCTTGTTATTATTCATCAATAAGGGCAGTGGACTAGTTCCTTTCATACTTTGGGGTTGAATTTTTAAGAGCGTGACCACGGTTAGAAGAGTAAACTGGTTTAAAGTAGGATCGTCCTTAAAATTGTTTGTTGCTTGTCAACATGGACTGATGGATTAAAATTATGGCTTCATTGGTTGGTAGATGGATTCAAGAGATTGGTCCAAATGACCTCATTGTTAGTAATTGGTTCAAGGTTAATCATAGTACAAAGGGCATACACCATTCAAGGCATAATTTGCAAACATGGCTTGAATTTCATTCACCATTAAGAGACATCTCATTACAAAAAATCAAGAACACTCCTTTCAAAAAACTCTACAATACAATGTCCATAATTTTCCAAACATTCATCCAAAGATCCATATTCTCTTTCAAATGTCCATCATAAATAAATTGAAAAGTCCAATCCATTTTTCAAAACCCTTCCAAATTTCTATCCAATATCCATTACACAAAAGTCGAGTTACAAAAGTTCAATTACACAAATTCATATTACATAAAAGCCCAATCCCCATCACAAAATCCATATTCAATTACATCATTTATCATTCAAACTCCATTACGAAATTACAACACAAAATCATAAACTCATCCTAAAACCTCCACCAAGTTGTCGAGGAACTTCGATGAGAATAATTAGTTTTTCACATGCATAATTCAACAGCCAGTTTCCTCATACTCCCTTGTTAAGAATCTGTAAAAAACACAACAAATTTCAGGTCACACATTCATACATACATACATACATCATTTCATAACAAGCCATAAACCAAAAAGAACTAAGCTCCAATTCTGCATATATACTGCCAGTTCAAAACCAACAATCAATGTCTACTTACTAAGAGAGTTAACCCCCAGTCAGCATACTAATCAAGACAGATCATTGGCATTTTCCACAAACAGTAGCCAGCTTCAAAGCCGAATCGGTTCACAAACCTACAACCTACAATACAAAAGAAAATAAACCAGTTTCATCCAGTCCACACATACAACCCCATGTTCATCATATAAAAAACCATAATCAAATTTGCCATGATACAAGAGCCTGCACTTGACCATCCATTACACATCAGTTAACTCCACTTGGCCACATTGTTAACTCATTTTAGTTTCGAATCGTTTTTAACTAATCCTCTTGACTTCAACACTCCACTGTTTCACCACTTAACAAAACCACTTCATCACTTAATCTAACTTCTAAACTCAGTTAACACTAACATAGAACTTGTTCCAATTGTCTAAACTCATATCAAAAAACCAATTTGTAACAGAAAAACAGCTTGTAACCAATTCCCTAAAAGTTATGTAACTAACTTCTAACAATCCTAACAATCCCCAACTAACTATCCTAACAAACTTCAACCAACAACTAACTTCAAAAATAGAATTTTTAACAGAAAAAGGAGGAAGAGTTCAAGAGGATACAACAGAGAAATTCAAAGGAACACAAACCTGAAACTCTATATAACAGGCTTCTCCACCTTTATTCAAGCCCCTCCACCATTCATCTTCTCTCTTCAACACTCTTCAACTTTCAGACACTCTTCACTCATCATCATTTTCATCTCCACTTCAAACTCCTCTATCATCTTCATCCATCACCTTCAATCTTGAGTTTTTCTCTCCATAATCAATCATCCTCTTTTCATCATTCAACCACAAACCTGTAACCAGGAATCACAGAAAATTATCACCAAGAATCAGAAAAAAGAAAGAGAACGTAAAAGAAAGGAAAATTTCACCATGAAAAAAAATCTGAGCAATCGAATAATCTTCATCTCTCTCTCAACCGAACTCTCTCAAGATCACCACCTTCTTCGCAACTCAATCACGTTACAATCTTCATCCAACCTCCATCGATTCTTCAACACTCTCTTCATCACAAACAGAACTTCATCCTCCTCCATTTACTCTTTATCAATCCGTCATCGAACCTTCATCACCTCCATCGCAAATCACGCAACTCATCATTATCACTCTACGATAACAACAGTTATCACGATCTCACTATCTAAGCGAATCCGAAACACCGAAAGAACCAGAAAAAAGAAGAAGGATCGAACAAAGACGAAGGATCAATTTAAGAGGATTTGATTGGAGAGGTCAGATTGAGAGCGAATCATAAACTGAGAGAAGAGAGAAGGGAGAGCGTTTTGGTTTGTCTTCGGCCAGGGTGGCACGATGGAGGATTTCACCGGAGAAGAAGAGCCTCCGCGCCGCAGTTCGCCGTTCGTGAAGGAGAAGAGCTGAGAGGTGAACGCAAAGAATTCCAATAGCCACTTTCGGTAACCCTAAACCCCTCTTTTTCATTTTCTGATTAATTAATTTGAATTAGTATGTTAATTATGGTCATTAGTCTGAGTTAATGTCAGGATAATGGAAATTAAATGGAATAATGGCATGATTAGTATTAACATAAAGTTTGATTAATTACAATTGGATCAAATTTCTGAAAATAAATCTGGAATCCGTGTGGATCAATCCTTGGGCCCTTGCTTCCTTACACCCCCATTTGGCCCATGCTGCGCCACCTCTTGGTCTAAACAACAAAAACTGCAACAAAAACCACTTTGGGCCTCATACTGATGGGCCTACGCCTTTACTTGTCATACAATAATTCGAGCCATGCACCCCCCTGACTCCATCTAAATCTTGTAGGTTTTAGGTTTTTTTACTTAGTTTTTTCTACATTCTTTTAGGTGATAAAACATGATAAAGAGATAATAAAACCATTAAAACTTGTTAGATTTTTAGGTCATTTTTTAGGTTTAATCTTTGTCTTAGAATTTCCTTCATAAAAAGCTCATACACATAATGGTGTTTTAGGCTGGTTTTGTATTAATGCTTGAATTGCTTCTCTTATGCTTTTGTATCATTTTCATGCTATTTTTGTATAATTGTTGTGTAATTTAGTTGCTAAGCTTTTTGGCCATATTTTGGGCCTATTTTGTTAATACCATTTTAATGCTTCTTTTAGAATTTAGTCACCATAACAATCATTAGGCTAGTGATAGGATAGTCTCCCTTACATTCTTTTTCTTTTCAACTTTTAAAACACTTAATAAATAAAAGATGCGAATCACACGTTACTAATAGTGAGAGAGAAATGAGTGGGATTTATTCCCTAATCTGTTTCTTAATCACTTAGTGCGAGAGAAATGAGTGGGATTCATTCCCTAATCTGTTTCTCGATCACTATATAATGGAAGAGAGATGAGTGGGATTCATTCCCTAATCTGTTTCTCTACCGTTATACACTTTTATGTGATTCAAATCGCAAACAAATTCCCCTTAAAAAATACCCAACCAAAAACACTTAAAACACCTAATAATGGTTCAAAATTAAAACAAAGTAGAGAAAGTGGTGAGTGGCCCGGTATTGGGAACTGTTCATCACTCATCTACTCTAAAAGACACAAACCAATCTCTTTTCTTCTTTCTAAGGGCAATGTTATTTCCGCTCGAACGCATCGTAGGTCGATCCCTTATGCAAGAGCGCGAACGTTAACACCGCCCAACTAAAAAAACACAAAAACAAATAGAAAATCTTGAGCCGAGCTACGGTAACTCTGATTCCTGAAAAAGGATATGTAGGCAGCGGGGTAGGGCCCGTGCGAGTACAATTCTTTCTTTTCTCTACATTTTGCATTCATTCCGCATATAGACATAGACATAGTACACACCCTTTAGATAGAAACAAACATAGGTGGATACCATCGAGTATGATGGGCGTGAGGGGTGCTAATACCTTCCCCTCGCGTAACCGACTCCCGTACCTAGATTCTCTGGTCGCAAGACCCTGTTCTTATTCTGAGTTAGGTTTTCTGATATTTCTTTCCCTTATGGGATAAATATATTGGTGGCGACTCTGTTCATTTTTCGCGAGCGTGCGACAGCTGGCGACTCTGCTGGGGACGTTAGACCTATTGCGGGTCCGTACTTAGCGAGTTGATCCTAGCCTTTGCTTGTTTCATTTTATTGGGTGTTTCTTTGTTTATTTATTTGTTTGCATCATTTCTATATATGCTTGCATATCATGTTTGTTTCTTGCTTACATATCATGTTTACTTTCCGCATGCATCTGGACTATATTATGGGTCCCCGTGGGGACCACATATTTTCTCTGTTTGCAGGTTGGGTGGGATGATTCTATTAGGTAAAAGGCCCAATACCCAGGCTATGTGTGAACCATAGGAACCCTAGGATAGAGTGGGAACATGGTTTGTCTCGAGGTGTACGTCTCGGAATGGATTATGTGACCACGAGCAGAGTAGTGGTTTCAAACGGAGGTATTATCGTCACCCGCATCCGTGTTGTGATGATGCTTACCTTCGGGCGGACTGTATACCGCATTTCATGACCCTACCCTGGCCTAGATTCACCTGTGAGTGGGGAGGGATATACATGAAAGGTACCGCTGGTGACTATTGGTTTTCCTGGTATTCAAAAAGGCGTTGAACCTTTGATCCTGTGACATCTGACCCACATCAGTTATTCAGAGGATTGTACAGTGGTTACTAAGATTATATGGACCTTGATCCCATGCTTTTGCATTGCATAACATCATCGCTTTATCCACTTCATTTGTGGGGGATCCTAAAGTCTGTTTCAAAAAAATATATATAGAGGAGAAAGAAAAAAAGAAAAGGAAAGATACTGAAAAAGCCTTGATTTCAAAAAAAAGAAGATAAAATAGAAATGAAAGTGTGTGAAAAGACTTTAGGATCCCTTGGAAGTGAAACATTGCATTCATATCATATTGCATTTCATAGTTCTATCAGAAGCTTATTGGGGTCCCTCTTAACAAATTTTGCTTCATCAACGAAACTGACTTCCCCACATCCGTATCGCACAAGGATTAATCAGAGGAGAATCATGGACCATCTCTAACAAAATCAGGCTGCGCTTCGTAAGGACATGAATGTTATGGGTGAGAGGATGACCCAACTCTTGGAGACTCTCCACGTTGTTATTCAGGGGCAGGAAGAGCTCAGACAAAGTGTCGCTAAGTTGACTAATGGTACTCCGACCACTGTTGCTAATGGGAGATCAAAACCTGTGTCCGTGGAAGTTCCTAACAAGGAGGATTCACATCATGAGAACGATTCTGAATTGGAAGCTTTCAAGTTCCCGATCGAGGAAAATGAGAGAAAATTCCATCTCCTGGAAGAAAGATTGAATGCTTTAGAAGGTCGAAGCTCCTCTGGTTTAAATGCTATTGATTTGTGCCTAGTTCCTGATATCAAGATTCCTGCTAAATTCAAAGTCCCCTGTTTTGAGAAATACAAGGGTACCACTTGTCCGATGAGTCACATCAAGGCATTTTGCAACAAGATGGCTCCGTATGCAGAAAATGATAAGCTTTTAATGCACTTCTTTTAGGATAGCCTAAGTGGGGCATCCCTTGAGTGGTATACACGACTTGAACGAAACCATGTCCGTACATGGGATGAATTAGCAGAGGCTTTTCTCAAGCATTTCAAGTACAATAGTGACATGGCTCCTACTAGACTACAACTCCAAAGTTTAACTCAGAAGGTTGGTGAGTCTTTTAAAGAATATGCACAAAGATGGAGAGAATTAGCTTCCAGAGTCCAACCTCCACTTTTGGAACGAGAGCTTGTAGACATGTTCATGAATACTTTGAAGGATCCCTATCTGAACATGATGGTTGGATGTGCTTCCTCCGAATTTTCAAATTTGGTTGTCGTAGGAGAACGAATTGAAAACGCCTTAAAGATGGGTAAAATTCAGGATATTGCTAATGTTTCTGAATTCACAGAAGAAGAGAAAAGTGAAACAAATGCAGTTTTTGAGATTGAAGAAGAGGAAGTCCCTGTTTATCCTCAGGTTCAGGTTCCTAACTATCATATGGTCCTAGTTTCTCCTAGCCTGTGTACTCCACAAGCCTTTGCCACCACTATCAATCAACAACCCCAGATGGTCCAACAACAACCGATTCAGTATTTGCCACAAAAGCAATGTGTTCCACATCACCAAGGCCATCTGAATCAGTGCCCACCTAGAAGTAATTTGGGACGAAGAAATGCTCCTTTGGACCAGATTCCTACGACATACAGTAAACTTCTACCATATTTAGTTCAAAGCTCATTGGTGGTTCCCAAATCTCTGAAGCCTCCACCGCAGCCGTTTCCACTTGGGTATGACCCTAATGTGCAATATGGGTACCACGCTGGATCAGCAGGGCACTCAATTGAGGACTGCAACGCTTTCAAAGCCAAAGTACAACAATTGATTGACGAGAGGTACATAATCCTTCAAGGAGGAAACATGTGGGTGAATGGAATTCCCTTGCCCGAGTGAAAGCTCAGATTTTAGAAAGTCTCCAAAATCAACAAATTCCCTATTTAAACTCGTTGGTAGGATAATAATAAAAGCACCACAAACTCTTGTGCAACTTCGTTGGAATCTTTTTCCAGGTGGTAATCAAGAGTGTTCTATGGAAGCATCTCTCAAGGTTCTTGTGCTCAGTTGTATCCATGAGGGTGGTGTTTCAGTTGGTGTTTTAGTCTTTCCTCACAACAAATAACTTTTCTAAGTTTGATGGCCATGCAAGGTTCCTCCATGTTTGATGGTGAATACTTCTCCAACATCTATGCTTGGGGATCCCGATTGAGGGATAAGCAAGACGTACTCTTATCTTGAGCATTGCAGCACTCGCATTGCTCGAATCCCTAAAGTAAGACAAAAATTTACAACTATTGGGTGATTTCGTTGGAGTTTTCTTTTGAAGTAATCTGAAGTGTTTGGAAGGAACTGCAAAAAGTATTCAAGATCAACAAGTCCAGGCGGAGTCAAGCCTCCTCAACTATGGCAATCATCAATTCATTTCGGCATTTTCATTTATAATTTTCCTTGTTTTGTTAAATGTTACTTCCATGTAAAACTTGTTTGTTTTTTAATAAAAATAAAAATGCACTGCATATGCTAGTTTCGAATCAATCCATTCGTGTTCACTCATATCTTTCTGTCTATCGATATCAAACTCTTAACTAAAGCAAAAAACATCAAAAGGAGAATGATGAAAAAAATAATAAAAACGCAAAATCTCTAATTGTGTGCTTTTGAATAAAACCCCGCTGAGGATGTACAAGCATTGTTTCAAATCCCAAACACCGGAGATATAAGGGAGATAGACCCTCGTTAACCCCTTTGAGCCTTGAAGTGGGAATTTCTTTTCTATACAAAAAAAAACCCTCACATTTAACCCAGGGGCAGGGTAGCATTCAATTAACCTGATCGAGCATTCAAAATTCATTAGGAGTATGCATCTAAGGATACGACAATGGTTATCCTTCGAAAGATTGAGAAAAATCAATACCACACTGGTAATCCCTCATTAATCAAAGAATGAGGCAATCACAATCACCTCCCAAAAATCAAAGATTCAGGATCACACGACTAGTTAAAAAAAAAGAGAAGAAGAGCCCGCTAAGTCAACAACTTGGAAACAAGTAACTTAGGCAAAAATTAGGGCATCCCGCTGGACTCCAAAATAGAATTCAAAAGGAATGTGTCCAGGAAAAAGTTAGGGAAACAAAAAGCAAAGCAGAAGCGAAAAACAAGGATTATAAGATAAAAATCCTTATCAAAGAAACAAAGTCGAGTGATCAGACACCAAAATGTAAGGTAAAGTGATTGCCGCGTCCAAGAACTTCATTGATTTCTCAATCATCTCAAACTCCTCTCGAAGTATGAACGCTCGTATCAGGTTAAGTTGAACTTAAGACTGGAGAACATCACGAAGAATGGGTGGGTTAGGTTAGACTTTGAGCCTTAAATCCTTTCTTTCTAAAACCGTGAACCATGCCACATTACAACCCTTAAAAGACCTAATTAAAGCAGGGTTTATTTCGAAAGCATACTACATTCAATTAGCGTAAAACTGACTCCTAGATGTTTGCTTACCATTTGCGTTGATAAAGATATGACAAATAATTCAAACACTGAATGTCACAACATCGTTTCAATAAACTTTGATTTTGAAACTAGAATAAACATTGCATTAGGACTATCATCTTCAAAACAATAATCTTTTACTTGTGAATAAAGACTTGACATCAAGGAAGATCAAACAATGAATAACTGCAGAAAAAGTTGATCAATCCCATGAGCCATTCACTTCAAAAGGCTGATCACTCCGAGGGGCAAGTTGTGTGAAGACTCTGTCAACCGAGGCATCCATTCACTGCTGGTCAATCTGGGGCAATCAAGTCGAGGAATCTCTCTTGAGTTCAACCAATCTGGGGCAGTTACGTCGAGATTCGACAAATCTCTCCAAGGATCCCTTAGGGCAAATTCCTTCGTGGTTCACGAAGCTTGGGGCACAATCTTCTGAGTTTTATTGTCTCTCCACGATCATAGGAGTTTATTTCTCCTGGAACTTTGGCCTCTCCCCAAGCACATGAGTTTATTTCTCATGAGAGTTGTTCCACTTCCCCAACCTGGTCTCCTTATCTGGATTTCTCATCCCCAACATGGCGAATCGAGAGAATCTCCTCAAGCTCACCATCCCTAAGTAATTCAAGATGTAAGGAAAGTCAGATGAAGTCACTTCCCCCCAACAAAGCTACATTTCAACCCTTAATGCAGTTTCCAATGATCTTTGGTACTGCAGGGTTTCCAACACCGATTCATATTGGCATCTCAAGACAACAAGCAGCGGACGCCAATGATCATGCTTCTCTATATCACTGAGTCCTTTATTTGGCACTTTGCATATAGAATACATTGCATAAAACATTACATCCTCAAAAGCGTAGCATTTCCATCAAGGTGGAGCATTACGCCATTGAAAAATTCAAACATGCATCAATGCATAAGCCAATTTGTATGTGTCCGGAAGGTACAAAGTAATATATATCCCCAAAAGAAGTCTCATCTTCTCTCTCTAGTATGGATCAGACACAATGTCTTTCTTCATCGGAATCGTTGTCTCCGAGGTTATTTCCCGTATGCTGCGTACAGATTAGAGTGCGAATGAGGGTGGGCATTCAACCCATCTCATTTTTCAATCGTTTGAATAACCATACTTGGTGTGTGGCAATTCGAATAATTGCCGCTCTTGAAGAGTTACACCCCGCCTTTGGCTTGAGGGATTAATGTAATTCTTATGCTTCGCAAGCATCAATATCTCCGTGATTCTTCAGTGATTATTGATGTCTTTTGATCGAGTCTAGTTGTCACTATTCTCTGTGGTTATTTTCCCTCATGTGGACGACCTTTTTGGATCCAACCCCCGTGTTGTGAATCCTTTGCCTTCCGACGTCAAATCATTTCAAAACCCAGTTCTCGTCCTGGTAATCACTTCAAAACCCAGTTCTCGTCCTGGTAATCATGTTTCCAAATCCAGTTCCCGTCCTGGTAATCACTTCAAAACCCAGTTCCTGTCCTGGTAATCATCTTTCCAAATCCAGTTCCCGTCCTGGTAATCATTTTCCAAATCCAGTTCCGTCCTGGTAACCCTTTGTTTTCTTTTTCAAAGCCCAATTCCCGCCTTGGCAAACCTTTTTCAAAGCCCAATTCCCGCCTTGGCAAACCTTTTTTTCAAAGCTCAATTCCCGCCTTGGCAAACCCTTTTTAAAGCCCAATTCCCGCCTTGGCAAACCTTTTTTTAAAGCCCAATTCCCGCCTTGGCAAACCTTTTTCAAAGTCCAGTCCTCGCCCTGGCAAATCATTTCCATCATTTTCCGTTCCCGCCTGATGGTGAAGTCAGTTCCCGTCTGACAACCACCATTCATCCATAATTTCTTACCGTAAAACCAATTTCCAATCCCCAGCAAGTCATTATTCTCTTTTTATGGGTCGTAGGTCTGTTGATCTTACCCCTGGTTTCGAGTCATTCACTCCGGATTTGAGTCGTGAGTCCGTCATACTCACCCTGGATTTGAGTCGTGGATCTGTTGATCTCACCCTGGTTTTGAGTCATTTATCCTTGTTTTCAATTTTTGAGTCATAGATCGTTACGAGATCTTATCTTTTCAGTCATTGTTTCATGTAACAACCACTTCCTTTGAGAACCTTGTATTGGCACCTAGGCTACGTTACAAGCTATCACCATTTAACCACATTTACTCACCATAAATTTTTTCCACCAAAAAAAAAACAAAATCCTCTTTCCCCAGCAGATATCAAAATAAAAATAAGAATAACACCCATACCATCTTTTCAGGACAAATTCCAGGTCTTGATATTTAATCTTCTTTTACCTCGAATGTTTGAAAGGCTAGTGCCAATCTCACCTTCAAGTTTAAGACGATTAAATAGGGGCAGCTGTCATACCCCAAATTTGTCCTACCCTTTTATTTTAATATGGTTTAGACTTCTCATGTCATATGCATATACTACATTAGGTCATCTAACATAACTCATGCATTCATTAATCAATAATCTGACAAGGGATCAAGGGTCATGGAACAGGCTAAGGTTTTCCTTCAAGGCAGGGTCGTATGTTGTCTTCACAAAGGTTCAGGGGTGAATGAAGATATAAGGACTTATATGTGGCTAACTAGTCATATGCTTGTGTTCATTAAATGGTCGAGACATGATGCATCCATTAAGGATCGGGGTCTACTTATCACATGGGCTTGTTATTATTCATCAATAAGGGCAGTGGACTAGTTCCTTTCATACTTTGGGGTTGAATTTCTAAGAGCGTGACCACGGTTAGAAGAGTAAACTGGTTTAAAGCAGGATCGTCCTTAAAATTGTTTGTTGCTTGTCAACATGGACTGATGGATTAAAATTATGGCTTCATCGGTTGGTAGATGGATTCAAGAGATTGGTCCAAATGACCTCATTGTTAGTAATTGGTTCAAGGTTAATCATAGTACAAAGGGCATACACCGTTCAAGGCATAATTTGCAAACATGGCTTGAATTTCATTCACCATTAGGAGACATCTCATTACAAAAAATCAAGAACACTCCTTTCAAAAAACTCTACAATACAATGTCCATCATTTTCCAAACATTCATCCAAAGATCCATATTCTCTTTCAAATGTCCATCATAAATAAATTGAAAAGTCCAATCCATTTTTCAAAACCCTTCCAAATTTCTATCCAATATCCATTACACAAAAGTCGAGTTACAAAAGTTCAATTACACAAATTCATATTACATAAAAGCCCAATCCCCATCACAAAATCCATATTCAATTACATCATTTATCATTCAAACTCCATTACGAAATTACAACACAAAATCATAAACTCATCCTAAAACCTCCACCAAGTTGTCGAGGAACTTCGATGAGAATAATCAGTTTTTCACATGCATAATTCAGCAGCCAGTTTCCTCATACTCCCTTGTTAAGAATCTGTAAAAAACCCAACAAATTTCAGGTCACACATTCATACATACATACATCATTTCATAACAAGCCATAAACCAAAAAGAACTAAGCTCCAATTCTGCATATATACTGCCAGTTCAAAACCAACAATCAATGTCTACTTACTAAGAGAGTTAACCCCTAGTCAGCATACTAATCAAGACAGATCATTGGCATTTACCACAAACAGTAGCCAGCTTCGAAGCCGAACCGGTTCACAAACCTACAGCCTACAATACAAAAGAAAATAAACCAGTTTCAGCCAGTCCACACATACAACCCCATGTTCATCATATAAAAAACCATAATCAAATTTGCCATGATACAAGAACCTGCACTTGACCATCCATTACACATCAGTTAACTCCACTTGGCCACATTGTTAACTCATTTTAGTTTCGAATCGTTTTTAACTAATCCTCTTGACTTCAACACTCCACTGTTTCACCACTTAACAAAACCACTTCATCACTTAATCTAACTTTTAAACTCAGTTAACACTAACATAGAACTTGTTCCAATTGTCTAAACTCATAACAAAAAACCAATTTGTAACAGAAAAACAGCTTGTAACCAATTCCCTAACAGTTATGTAACTAACTTCTAACAATCCTAACAATCCCCAACTAACTCTCCTAAAAAACTTCAACCAACAACTAACTTCAAAAATAGAATTTTTAACAGAAAAAGGAGGAAGAGTTCAAGAGGATACAACAGAGAAATTCAGAGGAACACAAACCTGAAACTCTATATAACAGGCTTCTCCACCTTTATTCAAGCCCCTCCACCATTCATCTTCTCTCTTCAACACTCTTCAACTTTCAGACACTCTTCACTCATCATCATCTTCATCTCCACTTCAAACTCCTCTATCATCTTCATCCATCACCTTCAATCTTGAGTTTTACTCTCCATAATCAATCATCCTCTTTTCATCATTGAACCACAAACCTGTAACCAGGAATCACAGAAAATTATCACCAAGAATCAGAAAAAAGAAAGAGAATGTAACAGAAAGGAAAAACTCACCACAAAAAAAATCTGAGCAATCGAAGAATCTTCATCTCTCTCTCAACCGAACTCTCTCAATTCACCACCTTCTTCGCAACTCAATCACGTTACAATCTTCATCCAACCTCCATCGATTCTTCAACACTCTCTTCATCACAAAAACAGAAAAATTGCTTCAATTTTCTTTACCTCGTAACAAGCCTCTAACCGAATCAATCTCTCTCTGAGCGTTCATTGATCTTCTTCATCATCTTCAACAGAACTTCATCCTCCTCCATTGAATCTTTATCAATCCGTCATCGAACCTTCATCACCTCCATCGCAAATCACGCAACTCATCATCATCACTCTACAATAACAACAGTTATCACGATCTCACTATCGTAGCGAATCCGAAACACCGAAAGAACTAGAAAAAAGAAGAAGGATCAAACAGAGACGAAGGATCGATTTGAGAGGATTTGATCGGAGAGGTCAGATTGAGAGCGAATCATAAACTGAGAGAAGAGAGAAGGGAGAGCGTTTCGGTTTGTCTTCGGTCATGGTGGCACGATGGAGGATTTCACCGGAGAAGAAGAGCCTCCGCGCCGCAGTTCACTGTTCGTGAAGGAGAATAGCTGAGAGGTGAACGCAAAGAATTCCAATAGCCACTTTCGGTAACCCTAAACCCCTCTTTTTAATTTTCTGATTAATTAATTTGAATTAGTATGTTAATTATGGTCATTAGTCTGAGTTAATGTCAGGATAATGGAAATTAAATGGAATAATGGCATGATTAGTATTAACATAAAGTTTGATTAATTACAATTGGATCAAACTTATGAAAATAAATATGGAATCCGTGTTGATCAATCCTTGGGCCCTTGCTTCCTTACACCCCCATTTGGCCCATGCTGCGCCACCTCTTGGCCTAAACAACAAAAACTGCAACAAAAACCACTTTGGGCCTCATACTGATGGGCATACGCCTTTACTTGTCATACACTAATTCGAGCCATGCACCCCCTGACTCCATCTAAATCTTGTAGGTTTTAGGTTTTTTTACTTAGTTTTTTCTACATTCTTTTAGGTGATAAAACATGATAAAGAGATAA
Organism: Vicia villosa; assembly: GCF_029867415.1. NCBI lineage: Eukaryota > Viridiplantae > Streptophyta > Magnoliopsida > Fabales > Fabaceae > Vicia > Vicia villosa. The sequence continues at coordinate 89,151,073 of NC_081182.1, forward strand.
TAAAACCATTAAAACTTGTTAGATTTTTAGGCCATTTTTTAGGTTTAATCTTTGTCTTAGAATTTCCTTCATAAAAAGCTCATAAAACATAATGGTGTTTTAGGCTGATTTTGTATTAATGCTTGAATTGCTTCTCTTATGCTTTTGTATCATTTTCATGCTATTTTTGTATAATTGTTGTGTAGTTTTGTTGCTTAGATTTTTGGCCATATTTTGGGCCTATTTTGTTAATACCATTTTAATGTTTCTTTTAGAATTTAGTCACCATAACAATCATTAGGCTAGTTATATGATAGTCTCCCTTACATTCTTTTTCTTTTCAACTTTTAAAACACTTAATAAATAAAAGATATGAATCACACGTTACTAATAGTGAGAGAGAAATGAGTGGGATTTATTCCCTAATCTGTTTCTTAATCACTTAGTGGGAGAGAAATGAGTGGGATTCATTCCCTAATCTGTTTCTCGATCACTATATAATGGAAGAGAGATGAGTGGGATTCATTCCCTAATCTGTTTCTCTACCGTTATACACTTTTATGTGATTCAAATCGCAAACAAATTCCCCTTAAAAAATACCCAACCAAAAACACTTAAAACACCTAATAATGGTTCAAAATTAAAACAAAGTAGAGAAAGTGGTGAGTGGCCCGGTATTGGGAACTGTTCATCACTCATCTACCCTAAAAGACACAAACCAATCTCTTTTCTTCTTTCTAAGGGCAATGTTATTTCCGCTCGAACGCATCGTAGGTCGATCCCTTATGCAAGAGCGCGAACGTTAACTCTGCCCAACTAAAAAAACACAAAAACAAACAGAAAATCTTGAGCCGAGCTACGGTAACTCTGATTCCTGAAAAGGATACGTAGGCAGCGGGGTAGGGCCCGAGCGAGTACAATTCTTTCTTTTCCCTACATTTTGCATTCATTCTGCATATAGACATAAACATAGTACACACCCTTTAGATAGAAACAAACATAGGTGGATACCATCGAGTACGATGGGCGTGAGGGGTGCTAATACCTTCCCCTCGCGTAACCGACTCCCGTACCTAGATTCTCTGGTCGCAAGACCTTGTTCTTATTGTGAGTTAGGTTTTTTGATATTCCTTTCCCTTATGGGATAAATATATTGGTGGCGACTCTGTTCATTTTTCGCGAACGTGCGACAATATGTGATTTGTTTTTCATTCAAATTTAATTACCTAATTAAATAGATTCAATCTCATTCAATCAGTTAATAAAGTCTAACTAATCACGTTGCAAAATGAAAGCAATAAATCACATTCCACACAACCTGAAAAAATGCGTAGAACACCTATAACATTGGCATGCTGACAAGGGGCAGATGTTGCACATGCTAGAACATCATGTCCCACATGTGTCCTTTCTTCCCCAGAACATCTTGTACACTCTGTGTTATTTTGCATAATGCAACCAATCACATAAAATCACATTTTAGGGATAGAAAGGTATGCTTCTTTTATCTCTGGTTGTGGAGCATATCTCTTTTGTCATAATTATGTGGTTTTTTGAGATCAATTATCAAAGAACAAAGGTTGGACAAGACTTTGGGTGGAATCAAATTCATTATTGATTGTCAAGGCTTTTGCTTACACCAAGTTAGAATTGGTGCCTTGGTAATTAATGAAAAGATGGCATGATTGTATTTGAATTCTTCTGAACTCTTATTTCACCATTTCACACATATATACAGATAAACATAATATGTAGATTTTTTTGCAAATAGAGGTCACACTAACATTTTTTTTAATTTTATACCTTTGGATATAAGGCCAGATTATATAAGGAATAGGTTAAAATTTCCTTTTTTTTAGATTCAAATATTATTGAGTGGGTTTTGGCCTAGTACCCCTTCCCCCAACCCACACTCATTTTTGTATAACAATAATTTTTTAAACTATAATTTTGCTTTATAAGAAAATCTGAATGTGTTTGACGTGTAGATCGTGTTGATCATAAGAAAGCTAGTCCTAGAAAGAAAATGTCCTCTTAGTCATAATCTTTGAACCTTTTGAGGAAAACATAAGGTGGTGGAGAAACGACATTCATTCTTTCAATTCCCATATGAAGTTTCCTCGCTTCTTTCTCCCTGATTATGACAATATTTATAAATGTTTATGTATATCTTTGTGTGTGGCTATAGTGGTTATTTAGGAGTGCTTACAAGTCATGGGAAGAAAAGAGTGTATAAGAAGAAGTCTCATTTGTGCAAACAAAAATATACGGAGAGAGAAGAGACATACAAATATGGAGGTGGAACGAAACCCTAAAAAAGTTGTGTTTCTAACTTAAAAATAATAGTAATAAGGGTTAAATAAGTTTTTTGTCCCTATAAATATTGCAGTTTCATTTTTAGTCCCTCTTGGGTTTTGGCAACGGTTTTAGCTGATTTTGGCAACAGTTTTTTTGTAAAAACCGTTGCCTAAAGACAGGGAGGGACTAAAAATGAAAAATGCAATATTTATAGGGACCAAAAACTTAGTTAACCCTAATAAATATCGTGAAAGATACTCTATTCTAAAAAATTAATAATTGCTTTTAAATTTGGTAATTTTACTTTCTTTTTTATAGGTTGATTTTTCTATCACTATATTATTGGTCTTTAAATTGCTATCAAAATTATTTGTTTGCCGAGTTAATGAGATGTTATTATGATAATGTGAGCTTGTCACACATTTTACATACAAATATTTAAGCTTTGTTAAATTTGGGGTGCAAGTATGAGTGGTTAAATCCCCTATCACCTATGAATGGGTGAAATATTGGCTTTAAAAGAGAGGAGACTTATATACTTAATAGCTTAATTTTTTTTAAGCTAATCTAGAAATGTGGTTAAACGAGAAATAAGCTTATTTGATCAATTAATAAGAAAAAATACGATGGTTAATTGATTAAGCCTTGCTTCTAATCAATTAAAACAAATTAAACCTACTTCTAATCGATTAAGAAGTCTTTTAATTGATTAAATAATGCCAAAATTCAAAGTTTTTCAAAACTAATCGATTAAGACTTGTTTTTAATCGATTAAAAGGTGAAAAGGCCCACGGATTGTTGCCTTTTTTGCAAGATTTTTTCCTATATAAAGAAGACTTCTCCTCATTTTGAAAATTAACAATTTTTTGAATAGAAACTCTATACTATATTTCTATCTCTTATTATTTTATAAATTTCTTTTACACTAGATTAGATTTAATGTCGAGAGTGAGAAGTTTTATAAAAAGTAGTATTGTACTGGTATTGTGTTGTAGTTGGTTATTCAAGGGTGTATTCTATCTATTATATATATAATAAAACAGACTCCTAACATATTTACCACATAAAATTACTTTTGTCACAAACATTATTTTTGCCACATCACTCATAATTCTATGTGGCATCTTCTAAAATGTATCTTCACTTTTCAAAAGTCAAATTCACATAAAGATTGTACTTGAGGTCACGAGTTCGAATCCAAAAAATTCAAAAAATATATTAGCCTAATAACTACTTACAAATAGTATTGAAGGGATCATTATATGGATGAGAGAGAAACTCTCTCCTCTGTCTAACTTTTTCATTGTCTATTGAGATGGCTCGTTTTCAAGAATAGGTTGTAGATAAAGATAGGTGGAGAAGGGTTGGTAAGTTTAATGGCGGAAGGAAGGAATTAGTGGGCTGGGAAAGAGCAAAGAGTGGCAGGTGTAGGAATGTAGGAGAAGTTGTCTCTTCCTTCTTCATAATGGAGTTCGGGGATGCATGGAAAGCCAAGGATCTATTCTTTGAGTTCAAAGATCTGGGAGAGATAGATGAGGTGGTTATTCCTCCCAAAAGGGATAAGAGAGGGAGAAGGTATGGTTTTGTTCGCTTTTCCAATGTGGAGGATGTGAAGATCTTGGCTATACAGCTTGATAGCATAGTTCTTGAAGGCAGAAAATTGTTTGCTAACTTACCTAGATTCCAAATACTAAGCAAGGAGAGACTTCTAGTTAGTCGCAAAGAGGGTCAACAAAGGGAGGTGACTGCTGCGGTGAAGAATACTTCGTGGAGAGAGAAATGTTGGGTGGACAAAAGATCCTTCGCTGAAGTCATTTTGAATCAGAAACCAGCTGGATCGGAGATTGTAGAAACTTCTTTTTCCAAAACTTTAAGGATGCGTTCGGAGGAAGATGATTTGAATAGATACGGGAGGGCATACACAGGTTTCATTAGAGATTCGGGTATGGAGCAAGACATGAAGAGGATTTCCATCGAGGAGGGTATTTTCTCCATTAGAGTTACTTCATTGGGACCTAACTTATGCATTCTTGAAGATCTAATTCTTGGAGAGGTGGAGACATTCATTGAAGAACAAAGAACTTGGTGGGAGCAGTGGTTTAGTTGCATTAAAGTGATCACGACTTTACCTGTCTATTAATCTAATGACTACAAGTGCACAGTCGTGTCGTGTAGTTTTAAATGATATCGAATCCACAGGGACTATGAATCGATCTACCGTTATCTAAGGTTACTATGTAAAGCTAAGGTTAATGATATTTCTAATTGTTTGTGAAAGGGGGAAACTGAAATCTTAAATCTAGATAAAATAATAATAATGCGGATATAGGTATGTAGTTCTTCTAACTTAGGTGATCCGAAGTTTTATTGGCCAAATTCTTTATTAAATCAAAAATCTTTATTAAATACGTTCGTTTAAAAGTCTTCCTCTTAAACTCTCGTTCTATTGACTCAGACTACGATCCTATCTCATAATGTACGCTCTCGCTGTCCCATCAGATCTAAAAACACTTTTTGAAAACAATCGGATTATCAAAACGCCTTTTTCATGAAAATATTATTCAATTAAAAACCTTTGTCTCAAACTCGCTCTATTGACTCAGGTTATGCTAATATTCCCTAACGTACGCTCTCGCTGTCCCGCTGAGTTTAAAAACACTTTTTGAAAATTCTAATTAGTTTTAATATGCTTTCGCTGTCCTTAAAACTAATGTCTGTGTCTACTATCTGGTTAAATATCTCAAACTCTCGCTCTGTTGATTTTAACCTTAATCAGTTCTAAAATATCAAACTTCCGCTATGTTGATTTTATAACTTTAATAAATACAATTAGACACAAAAACCAGAAATAGGTGATTTTCAATAAAACGTTATTTAGGCCAATTTATTTCGGATCCCTTTGGTTATCTTACTTTACATACAGATATCTAAGTTATTTAGCCAGACATATTAATTGGATTAAACATGCAATAATATATTCGGTTTATAAATTCAGGCATATTAATTTGAACACAATTTATAATCATCCAAGGAATAAATGCTTTAAATGAAAAACCTGAATAATATAAATCTGGAATAGATCTTTAGATCTTCAAGTACTCGAACTTCCACCACAAGTCGGTTGGATTGTTCTTCGATATATGAAAATTCGGCAGGAAATAAATCAAGAAAGTAAAAACTTGAGCCTAATGTAAGGTTAGACCAATTAAAGGTTCACAACAATTTCCGGTGTAGAAATTGTTGTGAGAAAAGATGAACAAGAATTTAAAACGAAAGCAGAAATTAGATTGCTGAAATTAAATGAAGGGTACGAAAATTAAAAACTAAACTGTAACTCTTTCTCTTGCAAAAGCTGGGAACCAAATAATGTGAATTTAGAGTTGTTTATATAGTCGAGGTATGTAACGTCTGTCTTCAGCTTCAGTCTCCATGTCTCCCCCTTTTTCTCCGTAGAAATAGTATTTTATTGACTGAGAAAATGGAGACGTGTGTCTTGGTCTTGAACTGCTTTTGCTGAAGTCCTTGAGACGTGCGTCTCAAGTGGAGGAAAAGTTGAGAGAAGGGCGTCTTCGTTTGATGAAGTGGAAAGGGGAGTGGGAGACGGGCGTCTCCACTCCTTTTACGTGGACTTCCTCCTACTGGGCTTGGGAGACAGACGTCTCCAAGCTATTGGACCCAAGACGGGCATCTCAGCTTCATTATGGGCTGGGCTTCGTTTTGCTCTTTGCACCTCCAACGTTACTATAGCTTCACTTCTTCTTTCTTTGTCTTTTTAAGTCGATTTTTTTCTTCATTTCTTCTTCTTTTGATAAATAGTTTTCAACATGAACATAATATCTAAAACATCGAAAATACCGGCATAATACTAAAATAAAACAATTAAATCGAATAAAAGTACTATCATTATGAATGTAAATTAAATCAAATATACTTGTTATACGGTGGGAGAATTGACTTTTTGAAAATATTGCGGATAGCAAGAGTCGCCACCGACTTTTATTTTATCCAATATATAGAAAGGCGAAAAGAACAGGAAAAGACCTTAAAAAGATTTTGAGTTCGGGGGGTAAGTTATACAAAGGGAAGGTGTAAGCACCCTTTGTATCCATGGTTATCCATGGGCTCTTAATTTCTTAGCTCACTTTTGTTTTCAAAAATGTTTATAGTGTGTGGATAAGAAAAGATTTTTTGAAGAAGAACTTTAGCTTGTAAATAAGCGTAGTCTTTTTGAATTTGATTTTGAAAAGGAGTGAGAAAAGATTTTGATTTGAATTTGAAAAAGAGCAAGCAATTAAAAAGCACTTACCCTTAAGTTTAGAAAAATTGTTCTTTTAGACTTTATTGGGAAACGGCTATCCATACCATAAAGAGGGCAGGTAGTCCTTTCATTGGATTTGAAAAGGGTCATCGAGGATTATCGTTTGCCGTAAGACTGTCCCTACCATAAAGAGGGCAGGTAGTCTAAGGTAAGGATACAATAGTCATTTTTAGGCAACCAGTGAGGATACCTCGGCAATCGAAAGGGACTATCATCATTATATCGTAGGCAACCTCGAGGGACAAGATCATATAACCAAAGGCAACATCGAAGGGACTTATGATCTTTAGTGATGATAATGAACTGAGGGCAACATTTGCTAAGGTATCCTCGTATCCGAGGGACCTGACTATTTTTGAAGTGTAATTAGAGGCAACAGGCAGCAAGAAGGGTTACCCTAAAGGTGTGTGTGTGGCACAATAAGGTGGTTAAATTCTAGTATATTATCTTGTAATTAGGCAAACTAAATTTATTAGCAGGCTTGCACTCCCTAGGATTACTAACCACAGCAATTAATATTATACAGAAATTAAAGGCAGAAAATATAAATTCCTACGCTATTACAATAAACACTTGTGGGCAGAAAAATAAAGGCGGAAAGGCAGAAAAATAAAACTAAACTATTACAAAAAAACCTTGCAAGCCTATACACATTTTCTAAGATTTAAAATAAATTGTAAAAGCGGAACTTAAAAATAAATAATTAAAGTTAAAGGCAAGAAATTAAATAAAGGCAGAAATTTAAATAAAGGCAAAAATTAAATAAATGCATTCGACAATCATTGAAGTTTTGAGATGAGAAAAGCATTCGCGCATAAAAGAAATTCAATGTTTAAAAACAAATTATGGTTAGAAAATTAGTTAGCTTAAAAAATGGACGAGAACACCAATCCTAATTCATGGACAACATCCACCTAAGGGAAAAATCTAATGGTTAAAAAATTTTGTGGCTAAAACCAAAGCCTAAAGTTAATAGACAACACCTACCTTAAGACTTCTAGGGTTATCTATGGTTTGTTGATTAAGGTTAAACTTAAACCTAATTAAAATCTAAACCTAAAAAGTTAATTCTAATTATTCTATCTAAAAAATTAGCCTAATCCTAAATTATTAATTTTAAATTTAATTACAAAATTAATTAAATCATAATGGTAATTATTTATCCTAATTATTAATTTATGCACATTAATCTTATTAATAGAAAACTTTAAAATTTTAAATCAAAAATCTAAACTAGTTAATCTAAGGTCTAATTGGTTAATCACCTAAAATGTGTAAATCCAAATAATAAAAAAATAAACCTAAATAATCCTAATCTAAATTATCAAATGGTTTTTTAAAAAAAAGATAGAAATAAATAAAGGAAAAAACTGGAAAAGAACAGAAAAATAAAGAAAAGGAACCTGACTGAAGCACTGGTTCCAGTGTTGCTGGTTGGTGATGGTGCACCGTGGGAGAGCGTTTCTTGGCCTTCAGATCTGATCTTGTGCCGAATCAGTGGCTAGTGCGTGAAGGCGTATGGAGATTGCGTGAGGTTGCGTGTACTGGAACACATGAAAGATTATTGTAAAAATTGATTATCGCCTGAGGGAATCGAACACATGTCCTGACGGTTCCAATCCTTCTCTTTGCTAATGGATCAATGCGCGTTTGCTGTTATTGGATCAAACAAATAAAAATAAATAAGTAAGCCATTACTAAATGGAAAAGTCAGAAAAATTCAGAGTGGGACCCCCCTGCTGTATGTGCGGCCAATAGGAAGTGGAGAGAGGAGGTTTGAATTTTTTACCAGCGAATCAACGCTGCACACGCGTGGAAAGAGGAAGTGCAAATTTGACTCGCAAATCACCAACGGCCACGTATGCGATTCTTCTTCATCTTCTTCCTCCAGATTTCCTGCGGATTTACCTATTGATTTAGCTGCGTCTTTTCCTGCGACTTTTCCTTCGAATTTCTGCAACTTAATAAAAACAAAACAAAACAACGTTAACGCTTAAACCACCTGCCCAGATCTTACAAGCAAGGCGCCCTGGACTTATTGGATGCGTCGTTTAGGTCTAAAACACCATGAATCTTAGAAAACGAAAGTTCTTTTCAACCATGCCCTAGCCATGGCTTCGCGAGTTACAGGCCTCGAAGCTCACCACCAATGATTTAAACCTTCCTTATTTAACGTCAAGAGCTTAAACAAGTGATTAGTTTTCATCGAAGCTAACTAATACGTGAGATATAGAAATTCAAGAGAAATATGAATATGTGGAAATTGATATGCACATTCTGGGCGTTATGAGAGCTTAAGAACCAGACATACCTACTCTATATTACCTTAGAAGTTGAATGGGACGTGTTTAAGGTCTTGGAAGTAGTTGTGCCTCATGATATGAGTTTGCAAGCTTCTTGGATATTTTTCTTCTTTTCAAACCCTATTCCTTTGCTTCTCATTTTCGCCCCCTTTGATGCTGCAGATGTTTTGTTTATATAGCCCAAGCAATTAGGGTTGGAAATAAGGATTTGAATCATGAGATTTGTGAGAAAAAATATTTGAAAATGTTTGATTGGAAAATCACCATAAAACCTTTCTATAATTGATTCAATCTTCTTTTAATCCAAACATTTTATTCACTTGAGCTCCAAGAATGGTTTTGTGATTAAAAAAACAAATCACTCATTAATGTGGATCTATTTTATTTTTCCTTGATTTATATTGAATAAAAATAAAAAATAAATAAAAATCCAAATCCTTCAGCAACGAAAATCCAATGGTTTCTAGGTGTCTCTTGGGCCTTTATATGATCCAAAATAAAGCCCCATGATTTAATTCAATATTATTAGTATTTTACTTGATTTATTTGCTATTTAAATGAATAAAATTCAAATAAATAGAAATAAAAAATGCCAAAAATATAAGGATGACTTTATAGGCTCTTTTATGGATCATGTGTATGATTAGAATCCAAAACTTAGGCCCATTAGTCCAAATATCCAAAATTAGCCAAAGTGACTTTCATGCCCTTCTTGAATTTTGACCACCTTGTGCCAAGCATATCTCTCTCATTTTTTATTGTATGGACGTGTTCTTGATCTCTTTAGAAAGCTTAGGGTGTCCTCTAAATTACCCTTTTGGTTTCATATCAATTGAGTATTCCATGTTCATGTTCAAAGCTTTTGAAAAAGGTGACTTTTGGTTGACTTTTGAAATGACCTGTAATGTATTGGCTCCTATCTCTCAAATGGTGCATTTTTAGCCTTGGCATGTGAGATACAAAATTGTAGATAATTCAATTTCCTTCACACTGAGCTTTGGATGGAGAATTTCTGATGTTCCATGTGAAAGTTATGGCTGGTCAAAGTTTAGTTGACTTTTAGGTCAAAAAACCCTAATTTAGAAACTTTGAGTTTTGTTGATTTCTGAACTTTCCTTGATGAATCATGATCAACCCTTGATCAAATGATGAATGATACTTCAAAATAAGGATGCTGACCAAAAATCAGTAATTTTGACTGTACTTTGACCATAGTTGACTTCTAGGTCAAACTAGTCGACTGTTGATCATTTGAGCTGTTGAATGAGCACTCTTATGAATCAGGGTTTGAAACTTGATGTAGGGATTATTTGGGACATACATGGGACCATGGGGTCCAGTTGAGGTATCAGAACCTGAGTCTCCTTTGAGAAAAGCAAAACCCTAGTTCAGAGGCACTTGTTTAGGAGAGTGTACACTTAGTCAAGTCTTGAGCTTTTGTCATTCAGATGAGCTTGAGTATAAAATATAGTGGGCAAATTTTGGGGTATGACAATACTATATGAATTTGTTTTATCATAAATCTTGGAAACCTTCTGACGTGGATACATAGATATTAGTTTGGTCGAGGGTATCCGAAATCCCGTGCCATGCTTGGGGTGTGAAGTTGTTCAAGTTAATATCAGAAGTTCTTGGTTCTTATATTAAGTGTGATGAGCAGACGGCAACTAGGATCAAGATGAGTGAAACAAGAATTCTGATTAAAACTACACATTGAGAAATGATCCAAGAACACATACGTGTATTAGTATATGGGGTTTCCTTCATGATGTTTATGAGAGAAGATAGTGTTAAGTATATGGAACAGACTATCTTAAGAATGATGACAAGGAGGATGTCTCCGATGTTTCTTCAGCTCCGGTAGAGGCTTACTCCGATGGAACGGGAGGTGGAGAGTCAGACAGTGTGCACAGAGGAAAGATGTCAGAAGGGTCTATTCAGATTGATACTGAACATGAAGTAGAAGCGGCTAGGGTTTTTGAAGATGGGACAACTGTTGAATATGATTCAGAGGAGCAGAACCTTAGCACGGATAAGAAGAATTTGGCAGCAACAGTTAAAAAGGTGGATATTGTTGTATCTACAGAAGCTACTTTGTCAAATAACGCGTATTACCCTTACCATGCATTTAATGCATGTCATTATGAAGGTGGGGCCACTGAGTCAAGAAGTAGCAGGGATTCAATGGGTAACAGTTTTGGTATTGGGCCTTTTTTTAGTAAAACAAACTTAAACAACGTTGATGGGCCGGAGGAGAGCTTGGCAAATTCATTAGGCCCAATTTCTTTTGATCTGGCCTGCAGGAATATCCAACGTCTTAAGCCCCATAGGAAAGAAGTAAAATCTAAAAAGCATAAGGTTCGGAAGATACGGGATCTGGGTGCGAAGGTGGAAATCAAACCTTCATATTTTGCGACTATTGCTCCTAGAATAAGTAGCAGCTCGAATCAGAAACCCAGGTCTGGAGTTAACAATGCTTCTGAGGGAGATTCCATCTTAAACGGTACGTTATTTCCAGTTAACTCTCATACTGACTCAGAAGTTCTTCAATGTAATAATAGAATAAAAAATTATTCCAAGTTTGATGTGGGAAGGAATGTTTAAAGGTCTATAGTTAGATTGGGGGTTGTGAGTGGAGTGGAAGATAGTGAGATTTGAAGGATAGAAAAACACTTAGAAAGGGGGGGTTTGAATAAGTGTAGCTAAAAATTTGTAAGATAAAAACAATTTGCACAATGATTTTTATCCTGGTTCGTTGTTAACTAAACTACTCCAGTCCACCCCGTTGGAGTGATTTACCTCACCTGAGGATTTAATCCACTAATCACACGAGATTACAATGGTTTTCCACTTAGCCAACTGCTAAGTCTTCTAGAGTATCCTGATCACAACTTGATCACTCTAGGAACAATTTGCTTAGATACCTTCTAAGACTTTCTAGAGTATACTGATCAACAACCTGATCACTCTAGTTCTTACAACTTAATGTAAACAAATTCTAAGAGTTATAATGCTTCTTGTAAAGCTATTATCACAACTGTGATTTTCTCTTAAGTTTAAGCTTAAATCTCACTAAGATATTACAACAGCAATGTAGTGAGTTTGATGATGAAGTTTGAGAGCTTTTGAATTTGACAGCATTTCTGTATAATGCGCAAGTGTTGTTTTTAGAGCTTCTCATCAGAACTTCATATTTATAGGCACTTGAGAAGATGACCGTTGGGAGCATTTAATGCTTTGCGTAATCCGTACAGCATTGCATTTAATGTTTCACTCTTTTGTCAACTACCTCGAGCCTTGTTTTCGCTGTGTCTACTGACGTTGCCTTTAATAGCTTCTAACGTTCCTTTTGTCAGTCAGAGTAGCCTGCCAGTCTAGTACTTGCTTCTGATCAGATGTTTGTGTAAACAACGTTTGAATGTCATCGGAGTCAAACAGCTTGGTGCAGAGCATCTTCTTGTTTACTGACCTTGAAGTGCTTCTGAGCGTGATACCATGAGAACTTCAGTGCTTCTGCTTCTGATCTCAAGTTCTTCTGATGCTTCCATAGACCCATGTTCTGATTCTGCTTGACCATCTTCTGATGTCTTGCCAGACCATGTTCTGATGTTGCATGCTAAACCTTCTGAGTCAGTGCTTCTTGCGCTGATTTTGTGCATACTCTTTATATAATTCCTGAAATGGAAATTGCATAGTATTAGAGTACCACATTATCTCATACAAAATTCATATGCTTGTTATCATCAAAACTAAGAATATTGATCAGAACAAATCTTGTTCTAACAAGATTATCAAAATGGTGGAGGATATGGAGAGGCGGGATAGGCTGGCAGAGTAGGGCAAGAAGGAGTTCCAACCAAATTTATCATGAATATAATTATTGTATAACATTAAAGGAGGGGGGATTCTATCCAAAAGGAAGAGAATCTGTTTCTTGTTGATTACCAGTAAAGTTGAAGTTTGTTTTATTCAAGAGTCTAAGCTTTGTTTATGTTCCAATGCCTTAGCTAGTTCCTTTTGGGGAGGCAACGAAGTGGAATGGACGCCAAGCAATTCAAATGGTGCTTCAGAAGGTATGATTATACTTTTGAGACGGTCACATATGCTTAGATCTTCAGAACATTCACAGCTTCTGATTCTTGCTTCCATAGGACAGCTTTAGAACTTGAATTTCTTCGATCTTCAGAACATTCAGCTTCTGATTCTTGCTTCCATTGGACAGCTTCAGAGCTTGAATTTCTTCTTGAATCATTTCATGCTAGATTGTATCAGAACATTGTTGAATGTACCAGAGCATCATCAGAGCATCTCTACATCCTGAAATCTTACAGAACAAGCTAAACAACAAGAGTTAGCATGAATGAATCAGAACATAAAATATGTATCAGAACATATAATTATGTATCAGAGCAAAAACAAGTAATGTTACAGAGCATATTTTATAACTAACAACATGCATCAGAACATATAAGGAATAAGAATGAGTTGGAATATCAGAACATTCTTCCTTCTTGCTTATGATCTTGAAGCTTTACAGCCCTCAGCTTGCTTCAAGTTCCATGAGCTTGTTTCTATACAGAATTGCTTTTCCCCATGTCTTTGCTTCTCATGTTGAGCTTTAAAGAGGATCTTCAATTCCTGCAAAACACTCAAAGACATAGAACTTTGCAAGTTCTGTTAGAAATGTGGAGCCTTTCTCCCAGCAACTGATAAAATAAATCAGATCATTTATCACATCTTTAGTATTTAGAATAAAACACACACATCCAAAAGGATGAAAATATGAAATGTTGGGCTTTCTGTTCTTCCACAATTCATAAGGAGTCTTATTTAGAATAGGTCTTATAGAGATTCTATTCTGAATATAGCATGTAGTGTTTATTGCTTCTGCCCAAAAGTGCTTAGCCATATTGGTCTCATTGATCATGGTTCTGGCCATTTCTTGCAGAGTCCTATTCTTTCGCTCTACAACTCCATTTTGCTGTGGAGTTCTAGGACAAGAGAAATCATGGGAAATACCATTTTCTTTGAAGAACTCCTCAAAGAATCTGTTCTCAAATTCGCCACCATGATCACTTCTGACCTTTATGATTTTGCACTCCTTCTCAGATTGGATCTGAGTGCAGAATTCAAAGAACACTGAATGAGACTCATCCTTGTGTTTTAAGAACTTTACCCATGTCCAACGGCTATAATCATCTACGATGACTAATCCATATTTCTTCCCTCTGACAGATGCTATTTTGACTGGTCCAAACAGATCAATGTGCAGAAGTTCTAGCGGCCTTGAGGAAGAGACAACATTCTTAGATTTGAATGCAGGTCTGGAGAACTTGCCCTTCTGACATGCTTCACAAAGAGCATCTGATTTGTATTTCAGATTTGGGAGTCCTCTGACCAGATTTAGTTTGTTAATCTGAGAAATCCTTCTCAAACTAGCATGTCCTAATCTTCTGTGCCAGACCCATTGCTCTTCAGAAACAGACATAAGACAAGTCACCTTCTGCTTCTCAAGATCAGAAAGATCAATCTTATAAATGTTGTTCTTTCTCTTGCCTGTAAATAGGATTGAGCCATCCTTCTGACTTACAGCCTTGCAAGACTTTTGATTGAAGATTATGTCATAACCATTGTCACTTAATTGACTTATGGACAATAAGTTATGCGCTAATCCTTCTACAAGAAGTACATTAGTTATGGAAGGAGAGTTACCAATACTTATGGTTCCAGAGCCAATAATTTTGCCCTTCTGATCTCCTCCAAACTTGACTTCTCCACCAGACTTAAGCACCAGGTCTTGGAACATAGACCTTCTTCCCTTCATGTGTCGCGAGCACCCAGAGTCCAGGTACCATGACATTTTGTGCTTTGCCTTCTTTTCTGCTAAGGATATCTGTAACAGTAATTATCTTCTCCTTAGGTACCCACAATTTCTTGGGTCCTTTCTTGTTAGTTTTCCTCAAGTTCTGATTGAACTTGGGTTTAGCATTATAAGTAACAAGAGGAACATCATGATATTCTTTAGGTTTGTCAGCATGGTATCTTTTAGGTTGTGTCACATGCTTCTTGGTGTGTGTTGTGTTAAAACTCTGTGCATGTGATGTGAGCTTGATATCATGTGAGTGGCCATATTTGAATTGATCATACAATGGCTTGTATGTGATTTTCAAATCATCAACAGGTTCAAATTTATGTGAGGTATCACCCTCATAGCCAAAACCAAACCTTTTGTTTCCAGAAACACCATATATCATAGAAGCAAGATGACTTCTGCCAATACTTCTAGATAGGAACTTTCTGAAGCTCGAGTCATATTCTTTTAGAATATGATTGAGGCTAGGAATGGATTTTTCTGATTCAGAAGGAGATCCAATATCTTTGGATAATTTTAAAACTTTTTCCTTCAGTTCAGAATTTTCCACTTCCAGCTTCTTAGATTCAAATTCAAATTGCTTTTTCAGCTTTTTGTATTTGATACTAAGATGAGCCTTGAGTTCCAGAAGTTCAGTTAAACTGGAAACTAACTCTTCTCTAGATAGTTCAGAAAATACCTCTTCAGAATCTAATTCTAATGTAGATTCTAATCCATCATCCACTGTAGCCATCAGTGCAAAGTTAGCTTGCTCTCCTTCAGAGTCTGATTCTGATTCTGATTCAGAGTCATCCCATGTTGCCATAAGACCTTTCTTCTTATGAAACTTCTTCTTGGGATTTTCCTTCTGAAGTTTTGGACATTCACTCTTGAAGTGTCCAGGCACATTGCACTCATAGCAGACGACCTTCTTCTTGTCAGATCTTCTGCCACCAGAAGATTCTCCTCGTTCAAACTTCTTTGAACTTCTGAAGCTTTTGAACTTCCTTTGTTTGCTCTTCCAGAGTTGGTTTACCCTTCTGGAGATCATGGACAGTTCATCTTCTTCTTCTGATTCTAATTCTTCAGAATCTACTTCTTCAGCCTGAAAAGCATTAGTGCATTTTTTAATATTAGATTTTAATGCAATAGACTTACCTTTCTTCTGAGGCTCATTTGCATCTAGCTCTATCTCATGGCTTCTCAAGGCACTGATTAGCTCTTCCAAGGAAACCTCATTCAGATTCTTTGCAATCTTGAATGCAGTCACCATTGGACCCCATCTTCTGGGCAAGCTTCTGATGATCTTCTTTACATGATCAGCCTTGGTGTAGCCTTTGTCCAGAACTCTTAATCCAGCAGTTAGCGTTTGAAATCTTGAGAACATCTTCTCAATATCTTCATCATCCTCCATCTTGAAGGCTTCATATTTCTGGATTAGAGCAAGAGCTTTGGTCTCCTTGACTTGAGCATTTCCTTCATGGGTCATTTTCAATGACTCATATATATCATAGGCAGTTTACCCGTTAGATATATTCTCATACTCAGCATGAGAGATAGCATTCAGCAAAACAGTCCTACATTTATGATGAGTTTTGAAAAGCTTCTTTTGATCATCATTCATTTCTTGTCTTGTAAGCCTTACGCCAGTAGCGTTCACTGGATGTTTGTAACCATCCACCAGAAGATCCCATAAGTCACCATCTAGACCAAGGAAGTAACTTTCAAGTTTATCTTTCCAGTATTCAAAGTTGTCACCATCAAATACTGGTGGTCTAGTATAACCATTGTTACCATTTCCATTGTATTGCTCAGCTGAGCCAGATGTAGATGTAGATGAAGGTGGTGGAGTCTCAACCATCTTGACTTAATGTTTTTCTCTTCCTGAATCTTTTCTAAACACGGTTAAGTGCTTGCACCTTAGAACCGGCGCTCTGATGCCAATTGAAGGATAGAAAAACACTTAGAAAGGGGGGGTTTGAATAAGTGTAGCTAAAAATTTGTAAGATAAAAACAATTTGCACAATGATTTTTATCCTGGTTCGTTGTTAACTAAACTATTCCAGTCCACCCCCTTGGAGTGATTTACCTCACCTGAAGATTTAATCCACTAATCACACGAGATTACAATGGTTTTCCACTTAGCCAACTGCTAAGTCTTCTAGAGTATCCTGATCACAACTTGATCACTCTAGGAACAATTTGCTTAGATATCTTCTAAGACTTTCTAGAGTATACTGATCAACAACCTGATCACTCTAGTTCTTACAAATTAATGTAAACAAATTCTAAGAGTTATAATGCTTCTTATAAAGTTATTATCACAACTGTGATTTTCTCTTAAGTTTAAGCTTAAATCTCACTAAGATATTACAACAGCAATGTAGTGAGTTTGATGATGAAGTTTGAGAGCTTTTGAATTTGACAGCGTTTCTGTATAATGCGCAAGTTTTATTTTTAGAGCTTCTCATCAGAACTTCATATTTTTAGGCACTTGAGAAGATGACCGTTGGGAGCATTTAATGCTTTGCGTAATCCGTACAGCATTGCATTTAATGTTTCACTCTTTTGTCAACTACCTCGAGCCTTGTTTTCGCTGTGTCTACTGACGTTGCCTTTAATAGCTTCTAACGTTCCTTTTGTCAGTCAGAGTAGCCTGCCAGTCTAGTACTTGCTTCTGATCAGATGTTTGTGTAAACAACGTTTGAATGTCATCGGAGTCAAACAGCTTGGTGCAGAGCATCTTCTTGTTTACTGACCTTGAAGTGCTTCTGAGCGTGATACCATGAGAACTTCAGTGCTTCTGCTTCTGATCTCAAGTTCTTCTGATGCTTCCATAGACCCATGTTCTGATTCTGCTTGACCATCTTCTGATGTCTTGCCAGACCATGTTCTGATGTTGCATGCTAAACCTTCTGAGTCAGTGCTTCTTGCGCTGATTTTGTGCATACTCTTTATATAATTCCTGAAATGGAAATTGCATAGTATTAGAGTACCACATTATCTCATACAAAATTCATATGCTTGTTATCATCAAAACTAAGAATATTGATCAGAACAAATCTTGTTCTAACAAGATTATCAAAATGGTGGAGGATATGGAGAGGCGGGATAGGCTGGCAGAGCAGGGCAAGAAGGAGTTCCAACTAAAGTTATCATGAATATAATTATCGTATAACATTAAAGGAGGGGGGATTCTATCCAAAAGGAAGAGAATCTGTTTCTTGTTGATTACCAGTAAAGTTGAAGTTTGTTTTATTCAAGAGTCTAAGCTTTGTTTATGTTCCAATGCCTTAGCTAGTTCCTTTTGGGGAGGCAACGAAGTGGAATGGACGCCAAGAAATTCAAATGGTGCTTCAGAAGGTATGATTATACTTTTGAAGGAAGGTACCTTGGATCTTAATCACAGTTTTATTGGCCATGGCTTTGTGGGTATTAACATTAGCCATAAAGGTGTGTCTTGCAATTTGGTGAATATTTACGCGCCTTGCAGTATCGTAGAAAGGAGAGGTTTGTTGAACAGTTTGATGGAGAGGAAACTAAAAAATGGGGACGAACTTTGGGGTTTGGGCGGAGACTTCAATGAAGTTCCGAGCAGAGAAGAAAGACTAGGGGAAGGAGATTACTAGTGTGGTTGGAGAGTCCTTTCACGAAGAAGGAGATTACTAGTGCGGTTTGGGATTGCGATGGCAATAAAAGTCCCGGACCGGATGGCTTCACTCTTGAATTTTATCAACAATGTTGGGAGACGGTTAAGGTTGACGTTTTTAGATTTGTGAAGGATTTTCACGACAAAGCTAGGCTAACAAAAGGATTCACTTCATCTTTTCCTTGCTCTAATCCATAAAGTCAAGAATCCTCAATCCTTGTCCGAATATAGATCGATATGCTTAGTGGGAAGCTTGTATAAAATTCTATCCAAGTTATTAGCGGGAAGGTTGTCATACCCCAAAATTTGCCCTCTTTATTTCATCTTCAATGACTCAAGGTTCAAGGGTTTTCTCAAATCACTCTCTCCTATTCAAAACTAGGGTTTGCATTTTATCAAAGGAGTTTGAATCTCTAAGGCCTCAAATGGATATCAAGGTATCTCATGTGTCTCAAAGCATCTCCATGTCAAAAGTTAAGCTTCAATCCCAAGGATTTCTCAATCAAATGCTCAGATGATCCACAGTCGACTAGTTTGACCTAAAAGTCAACTATGGTCAAAGTACAGTCAAAACTCCTGACTTTTGGTCAACATCAAGTATTTGAGATTATATCCATCATTTGATCAAAGGTTGATCATGATCCATTAAAAAAAAATCAGAAATGAACAAATTCAAAAGGTTCAAATTAGGGTTTTTTATTGGAAAAGTCAACTCAACTTTGACTGGTCATAACTTTCACATGGAGTATCAAAAATTTCCCAACCAAAGCCTATTTTGAAGGAAATTGGATTTTCTACAACTTTGTCTCTCACAAGCCAAGGCCAGAAATGCTTCATTCAAGAGATATGGGCAAAGAGATTATAGGTCCTCCAAAAAGTCAACAAAAAACACCTTTTGGTTCAAAGCTCATAGCTTGAGCATGGAAGCTCCAATTTAGATGAAACCAAAAGGGTAATTTAGAGGACTCTTTTAGCTTTCCAAAAAATCCTATAACACTTCCATATCATAAAAATTGAAGGAGTTATGATAGTTGCAAGTTGGGCAAAATTAAGAAAATGCATGAAGTACAAAAGTGAAGAAACTTGATCTTTCAAACCAATGGGCCAAATTTTTGGATCTAAAACATATCCATGGATAATGGCAAGACTTAAAAATCTATTATCTTATTTTTATGACATTTATTTTATTTATTTGAATTTTATTCATTTAAATGTTAAATAAGTTAAGTAAAACATAAGATAATCAGATTAAATCAAAAGATTGGTTTTTTTAATTAGTTTCAATGATCCAATATATCAAATATGTAATCCAATTTCGTTCATGAGATGATTGGGGAGATTTGATACTAATTTAGCAAGTTTTCAATCAAAATTCAATGGAAAATATATCAATCTCAATCATTAAAAATACATGATCTCTCTCCAAATATTGTTGACCTAATTTGATGCCCTATATATACATAAGAGGACTGAAGCCCTAGGGGACGAAAAATTTTGGCCAAGAGAGTTAGGGTTCCTAAGTTCAAAATTACACATAAAATTGTCAAAAACGAATCCTATTGGGCAGGCCTCATGAGAGCTTTTTAAAGTGTTCTATCTCATTCCAGAGGTGAGTAGAGGTAAGAGGAATCCTTGGAACAGCCCCATGCTCGTCTCACAATTACATATACGTTCAAGTTTCTTTTAAGATATGTTCATCATCGATTTTAATTTTATAATTGGTTTCGATTAAAACTAACATTACTAACGCGTTCATATGTTGTTTTAGAGCTGATTTGGCTATTCATTCGCAAGGTTTAATGGCTAGACAAGTATTTGCCATGGTTAGGGCAGGAGGGATGCATGCTTCGGTTCCTACGGTATAGGCAGCTTCAGAACGAAATAATGGCCCTAATGAGTTCCCCTTGGATCATTAAAGTGATCTGGGCGCTTTGTTCACGTTTTTTACCATTGTTTCTCTGAGTTTTGATTTTACAGATATAGGAAAGAAGAACCTGCGGAAAAATCCGCAGGTAAATCCGAAGCTATTTTCGTAGGTGATTCCGCAGGGGCACGCGAAGAAGACCATGACGTGGTTCTGGGACCATTTGACTCATGAGTGTGGCAATGTTCTATTCGTCGGTCAACCGTTCGTCTTTCTCTCCCTTCTCCTCATTGGCCAGTCATAGAATCAAACTTCCTCTCAGCCTTTCTCATTGGTTTACGCCTGGAAAACGTGGGTTCCAGTTCAGATGCCATTGACCCTTTGCAATTAATAAGTTTGTTTTTATATTTATTATATTTTTGATCATCCCACTAACAACAAAAGTAACTAGCGCAAGTGGTGAGCAAGATGTGAACGTGACTTAATGGCCGTGAGTTCTACTCTCAACCCAGACAATATTTTGTTTGATTTTCTTTACAGGTTCACAATCCAGAATTCAGTACTCGCATCCCCACGTACCTCATCATACACCCTCAGTTATCAGCCCCAGGATCTCCTATGATTCAGATCTAATGCATCATGGATTGAGGGTGCACCATGGACCTCTCAAATGCGCCACACAGGATTCCTCACCAGGTTTCTTTTAAATATTTTTTATTTATTTTATTTTTATAAACTCTTTTCTTTTATTTTCCATAATAAGTAAATGATTTAAATCAATTAATAGATAATTAGTTAATATTTTAATTAGGATTAGGGCTATGATTATTTAGAATGATTTTCCCGACTATTTCAATTATTCGACTTAATTGATTTAATTAATTTTAATTATTAAAAATCATAAAAACCCTAGATAGGTTTATCAAGGTATTAGGGTTTGCTCAATCCCACTGGCCACTTGGCCAAAGTATTAGGAAATTAATTTATTATTCGTTTCGACTAAACCTATTCGTAGTGACGGGTAATAATCAATAATCGATTATTTAATCATTTAATCCAAATACATTTTATTTTTGCTTAAACGTTTTAACCATCTTATTGGTTACGATGATTAGCATATTTCCCTTAAAAATTTGTTATTATTTTTAATCAAAGCTATTGATTATGAGGGATAACGATAAAAATTAAATAATTAAAAATAATTAAAACATATCAATTTGCTAACGGTGATAATCGAATCAATCGATTAGAATAATTAGCAATGCTTTTATTAATCTATTAATTATGGTGATCAAACCTATTGATCATTGCGATTAATAGTACATATTAAACCAGGGTTGTACGCCAAATTCAAACACATTTAAAACACTTCAAACCAAACTACGTATTTTCATCATTTCGATAAGGTAATTCAAAATACCTTGCGAACTTCGCATTTCAAAAACTACGATAAGGTAACTCAAAATAACTTCGAACAACCTCATATCAAATTCTAAAGCGTACAACCCTGCCCCGAACTATGTTGACTCTGATTCTCCCTAAGGAGATACGTAGGCACTTGGCAACAAGGCGAGTCCCCTTCCCCAAAATCTCACTTTTCCCCTGTTCATTTCCTTAGCTATTAAACCTTAAATTTTAGCCATAAACCTCCGCCTCTAAATTCAAAACCTTAGGAAAGGGTTAAGGGTGCCTAACACCTTCCCTTGGCCTGATTATAATAACTTACCCGAATCTCTTAACTGCGTAGGGTTTCCTATTCGCCCTGGTAGAATAGGTGGCGACTCTAAAAGTTTTATTTTTAGGGCAGGTTGCTACAAAGGTTGAGAAATGTTTTTGGGAAGTTGGTGTCGTTCAACCAAATGGTCTTTGTTTCGGTAAGACACATTGCAGACGGAGTGCTTGTTGTTAATGAGGCTTTGGATCTAGCTAAAAGAGATAAACGAAGTTGTGTCATTTTCAAGGTAGATTTTGAAAAGGCCTATGATCGTGTTAGTTGGAGTTTCTTAAAGTATGTCTTGATCAAGATGGGTTTTGGAGCTACTTGGTTAAGATGGATGGAAGGATGTGTTTTCACTAGTAGTATGTCTGTCATGGTCAATGCAAGCACTACTAAGGATTTCATGGTTGAGAAAGGACTACGTCAAGGTGATCCTTTGTCCCCTTTTTTATTCGTATTGGTGATGGAAGTACTCACGGCATTAATGAATAAGGCGATAGCTATAGGCGAGTTTAAGGGATATAAGATCAATGTTGGAGTAGAGGTGAACATGCTTCAGTTTGCATACGATGCTATTATTTTGGCGGAGGGAGACACGACGAATTTGTGGGCTTTAAAAACAATTTTCAGGGGTTTTGAGATGATGTCCGGGTACGAGGGTTAATTTCCATAAAAGTAATATTTATGGGATTAATGTTGGCGAATGCTATCTCGAAGCGGCGTCCTCTTTTCTTTCTTGCAAAGTTGATGTCCTTCCATTCAAATTTCTTGGAGTTCGAGTGGGAGATAGTCCGAGGAAGTTGTCGATGTGGCGGGATTTGATCTCTACTTTGAAAAGAAGGCTGGAAGTTTGGAAAGGGATGCACCTCAATATTGCGGGCCTGGTTTGTTTAATAAATTATGTTCTTAATGCAGTCCCTATATATTCGTTATCTTTCTAATAAGCGACATCTAAGATTCTAAATGAGATTCGGTCTATTCAAAGTAAATTCCTTTGGAATGGGGGTGATTCGAAAAGATCGATCCATTGGGTGTCTTGGGATATCGTTTGCAAGTCTAAGGAAGAAGGTGGTCTCGGAGTTAAGAATGTGGAGGTGATGAATGTAGCTTTATTAAGTAAATGGAAGTGGAGAATCTTAACGGAGGATGAAGCAGTTTAGTGCGTAATTCTTACCTCTAGATATGGAAATGTGAAAAGGAAGGTTTCTCATTGGTGACATTTCTGTCGTGGAGAAGAACGACTCAATCTGGTGGAGAGACTTACATATTTCTGACAATTATTTGTTGTTGTAGGATTCTTCTTTCGCAGCTTCTGTTTGCTGTTTAATTGGGAATGATAACCATGTACCATTTTGGTATAACTGCTAGGCAGGATCTCAAAACTTCAAGCAGGCCTGCCCTGAGCTTTTCGCTCTAGCGCATAATGACCATTTGTCGGTTGCTGAAGCCGGTTCGTTCTCTGATGCGGGCAGGGAATGGAATCTCGATACTGTTTTTCTAGACAGCAGCACTGTTCCCAGCGGCTTGTGGGAGGATCTTCGCGACTTCATCAGGAAGGTGTCCCCGAAGCTGGATGTTTTGGATCGGTTTGAATGGAACAAAAATGTGGAGCGCGTTTTTACATTCAAATCCTGCTATGATATTTTCAAATCGAAGCTCTTCGGCCCTCCTCTCAATACTCGCATTATCAAAGCATTCAATCACTTATGGAAGGTAAAAGCTCCGCCCAAAATTCTTTTTTTCGGTTGGAGGATTCTACACAATAGACTATTAACCAAAGATCAATTACATAAGAGAGGTGTGATGGATGTTAGTGGAGATCTTAAGTGTGTTTTTTGTTTGTCGGAAGAAGAATGTCTACTGCATCTATTAAGAGGTTCTATGGCCGTGATAAATGTTTGGAAGAAGGTGTTCGAGTGGATTGACTACGGTGAGGCTCTAAGTTTGGAAGAGTTCAAGGAGTTCTTTTTTTTCATAGAGAAGGTGAAAACTTTATCCAAAAGATTTACAATAGCGGTCATTTAGTTAACAACTATGTGGTGCATTTGGAATAGGCACAATGTAGTTATTTTTATGAACGCTTCGTTTAGTTTAACCGAATGTATTTCGGAGATTATGCTTAACTCTTGGAAGTGGCTATGTTCTTATTACAGTCTAGTGGACTCTTGTAACTTTCACGTTTGGAATATTCTACCTCTGTCTTGTTTCGAGAAGTAGAAGTTTTCCGTGTTGTTTTTTTGGTCGGGGTATCCCTTATACTCCTTATCAATTCCATTGCTTTCTAAAAAAAATAACTACTTACATATTGA